>NC_065428.1:3043434-3348434 GCF_024362695.1 Pectinophora gossypiella | reverse complement strand
GGCGCCACAGTCAATGATGCAGTCTTCAAGCAGTCGTGAAACGCGGTATCGAAGTTTACACAGCAAGAAGCATATATACTACTTCCAACACAACACTGTTGGATCGTCGATCCCTAGTCACACTACCAACTTGTGGCTAGCCGGGTACTATGCTCAGTTCGGTACCCCGAAAACATCCTTTGGCGGCAGCACACCCTCGCCGCTAAAAGTCCTTACCAAACAAAGGACAATCTCACAAAGTGATTTTGACAATGTCCCCATCGGAAATCGAACCAGGACCTCCAAATCGTGAGCCTAACGCTCTAACCACTAGACCACTGGCTGTTCGAATTCGCTTCACTGATGGGAATACACCTATTCGAATATATTTCTATTAGCGTTACTCGTACAGAACCCTAAAACACTTAACACCAGATCCCCAAATTAATTGCACTATTCACGCGTGGCCACCCACAAACGGAAGTGACGTATGGCACGCTACATAAAATTCATGAATTTAAATCGACAAGCTTCCGGCGGATTTTAATATTTCTACGTTGGCAACACTGCACCTCAATCGCTAGACAACATGCAATATTATAATTTTACATCAATAATTTGTACAGTTAAGAAGAAAAGTATTAACACTAAAATATTTAATTTAATAAACTGACATAGATACGATAAGCTGCAAAAGTCCAATCAGTTTCTTGCAAAGTAATAAATTAACTGGTTGCACTTAAAACCTACTGCGGGATTAGCACCGTAAGCACGCGACTCTTTTTCGCCGCGACAGAGATACTAAACTAAAAATAGAGAGGCTTAACGTCCCTTCCAAAACACGGATCATCTCACTTTTCGGACAATCAGGTGATCAGCCTGTAATGTCCTAACCAAGTTAGGGATCACAAAGTAATTTTGGTGATATGTCCCCACCGGGAATCGAAACCAGGACCTCCGGGTCATGAGTCCAACGCTCAACCACTGGACCACAGAGGTCGTGTGGTCTAATAAAGTAGATAAGCTTTGCGCCTATAGTCACTATCCCAGTAAACAGTGGCATAAAGTACTTTTTCTACTCCTCTACTTTAATCTGGCATTTAAATAACCAAAAAGTCTAATATAAGTACATACATAATTAAACTCTGAAAAAGTGTACGCTCTATGGCCTATAAAAGCATTGTTTACAAAGTGTAACTGTACTATAATGTCGCCAAAAAAGCATTGTTGTTGTTTTTTTTTTTTTTTTTTTTTTGACCTGGAAACTGGCACCTTTACTTTGTTTGGTGCCATAGATATACTATAAAAAAAAAGTATACATTTGCCGCCATTTTCCCGCGCGTTGGAAAATAAATTGGAAAATTTTTGTGTTTCGTTTAAAATTACGTCGTCGTAGAAAAAGTATTGTATGCAACGTTGTATAACTAGGTCAAAAAATGCTCGTGGCGTCTCTTATTGCGATGTTCGCCAAGGCTCACATCGCAACTCACGCCACTCGCATTTTTTGACCCTTCTTATACAACTGTTGCATAAAATACTATAGTTACTTGTTCTACAAGAGAGGAAAATTATGTATTATGTACGAGTGTCGAGTTTAATTACGAACTAACGAAGTACTTAGTCTAGAATTGAATCACGAGGGTAGCAAGTGATTCTAATATAAGTAGATTACTTACTGAACGCAGTCAGCAATTATACAGGGTGTTAGTGACATCATGACGAAAACACGGGTAATTCAGACCATGATTTTGGAGTTATTATAAAGTGAAATTTTCCGTTGGAAAAGTATGGAACTGAATATAATAAACTTTGACGGATGATTCAGACCGTGATTCTGAGTGGATATCAAACTGTGGAATTTTCCGTCGCAAATTTTGGAACTGAAAATAATTTAAAACACACAAACAATTTCTTTAATTTTCTGAGAGGAAATTCCACTTGATATCAACTTAGAATCATCCCCTTCAGTATTCGTTACGGTGCAGCGTGTCCAGAAACGGTCTACATGGTACAGTGGTTGAGCTTTGGGCTCACGATCCGGAGGCCCCGAGTTCGAAACCCGGTGGGGACATATCACAAAAATCACTTTGTGATACCTAGTTTGGTTAGGACATTACAGGCTGATCATCTGAATGTCCGATAGTAAGATTTGACTGTATTTGACTGTACCTAAAGAAAAAGTGAACTATAATCAAAACCAACATGATTTTCCTTTCAATGGTTCTTAATTCACACTTATGCTGGTTAGAGAATATTTATGTTTCTTAAACACTATGTTTTCGCAAATTGGAACTATTAATTTTATGAACGCCTCAAGAACGTTATAGAAGGTGTTGTTATTATGCTTAGTAGTGCAGGCGATTTACATAAACGGTCTTATACTTCCTACTAGCGCCCGTTTTCCAACATAACCTCACGACTATATCAAAATTGGGGTAGGCTGAGGTACATCCATCGCAAGATGAACTAAGTACCCACACCTCACCGAGCTTTCAGTTAGACCTACGTGATAGGTGAGCCATATCGCCAGCTATAATGGTCGAGCCAACTGTGTTAGTGAAAACTGCACTTGAGGTAAATTAATAACTCATTAAGATAGATATTAGTAAGATGATCCGTGGTTTCCGAGCACGTTAAGCCGTTGGTCCCGGTTACTACTTACTGATGTACCTAAGTAAGAAGTCGTTACAAGAGCCATGCCAGGGGCTTTTGGCGGCTCAATAGTAACCCTGACACCAGGGTTGATGAGGTTGGTACTCCGCCTCACAACCCACACGATAGAAGAAGAAGGAATAACTCATTGGTGCAAGTCTGGTACCGAATTCCGAATAATTTCCCGACATGGCGAAACCATGGTAGATGAGTTAGGACCCTTATGTTAGATAGCACAGACATGCCAAGCAGGGCACATTCTCAACTTTTCTCCTCATACCATATCTTGCACAGAACATTTTGTACGATATATGCTTGCTTCGGCCTCTACAACATAATCCGCTAAGAAATCCTCTCCCATTTTTCTCAAAAATCCTTCCGCTATAAAATAAGTCTTGCTACCTTTTCATATTTTCCATTCTAAACGCTAACCTGCATTTCGGGAAGAATTTCCAACAGAATCCTGTCTCGTGTGTATTTTTATTAAATATTTGCGTAATATTTCGCGGTGGCCATCTTGTTTTTGACGTCGCGCGTCGGGTTGGGAAACTGTGCCGCCATTTTTTGTCTTGGAGGATTAAGGTTGTCTATAAAGGGGATAAAAATTGTTGTAAAATAATAAACGGGATTTTCACGGGCTTGTATCCATACATAACATAAGCTCATTCTATATCCCATTCGGGTAGACCGAGGTACATTATGGCAAGATGAACTAAGTACCTACTCCTCACTGAGCTTTCTGTTAGATCTATAACGCATAGAATGAATAACCCTGGCGAATCAAATCTCGTTGATAATAATATGCAACCCATTTGACGTATGCTGTCAACTTAATTCTGCCCGGTTATTGGCCAATGTAAAATTTTGAGAGGGTTGTTTTATCTGCCGAAAACTGACGCGTGTTCCGTACTCGATTACCCGTCCCTTTCCTTTTCGGTGGATAAGAAAATGGCGGATATAACATAATATAAAATTAGAAAAAAAGAAACGTATATTACATGGGGACGGTTGCAGAGGCGAAGATGGCAGCCATAGGTACGGCAATGCAGGACGGAAGGGGCAAGTCACAGGGACTGTAACCTGGAACCTGACGGAGGGCAGCAGTAACTGTCAGTACTATTCACAGGCGGAGGACAGGAGTCCTAGTATGGCTTTGTAATAGACTACTCTGGGCACCATCCCACTTGCGTCAGACAGAGTATTGCGGGGCGGAAAGCAAGAGGGAAACCACTGCCCTATTTTTCTCTAAAAAGTAGCATGGAAAATACTGCACCGACAAGAGCGTGGCTCTTAAATTGATGATGATGATTATATAGGGACTCAGAAGCAATAACAAATATAAAACAAAACACGGAATAACACATAACTTACTATCAAAACACGCAAGAAAAACAATTTACACAAGAGAGTACAAATAAATAGACAGTAAACATTAAGACAAATTGTAAAATAGTGTATGGACTGGTCAACAATGGTGGTGTCCTTTATAAAAGGGCCTCACTCAGCACAAGCCGCGGCGCGAGCCACGACGCTGGTATTCTGTGGACCCTGCTAAGTGAAGCACGGAGATCATATCTCACAAATTAGACGATGTGTGCTGGAATCAGCACCTACCCTATTTAAATCATTCTTCACCCCTAATACCGTACAGATAATAATCTAAATGAAACCATTAAACATAATTCCCTAATATTTCCCAGCAGGGTTCCCCAAAATGGTTTTAAACTTAAACTATCACGCAAATGCATAATCTAATGATCGACCTAAAAACACCCTAACAGTTGTTAGGCGTTAACTTTTACATTATCTTACGAACCAATCGCTGAATGTTGCCAAGACTTCGCAAAGACTAAGTAGAGAAACAGATGGGAGAATCCTTTGTTATATTTCTTGTCTCAGGTTATTCTTCTTATCGCGTGGGTTGTGAGGTGGAATACCGACCGCATCAACCCTGGTGTCAGTGTTATTACTAAGCCGCCAAAGGCCCCTGACATGGCTCATGTAACGACTACATACTTACATCAGTAAGTACTGACCGGGACCGAAGGCTTAACGTGCCATCCGAAGCACGGATCATCTTACTTTCGGACAATCAGGTGATCAGCCTGTAATCTCCTAAACAAACTAGGGAACACAAAGTGATTTTTGTGATATGCCCACCGGGATTCGAACCCGGGGCCTCAGAAACGTGAGCCCAACGCTCAACCACTGGACCACGGAGGCCGGTTAGGATAAGGCCGACCTCGTCCAGGAGTATTCAACCACTAGAAGCTGATGACATTGTTGTTGTATTTATAGCATTGATCTAGCATACAAAGGTTGGTACAGCCACATTCGTCAAACATCATTCACATTCGTCATTCGTCTTTGGTCGAGATGACGACTGGCAGAAATAAATGGAAGAGGAATACATGTTCTGCTGACCCCACCTAGAATGAGATACGGGCAGGAGGATGATGAGTAGCCATCTCAGTATTCACACCTTTCACTTACATATCCTTCTTCACAAAATGAATAGACACTTTCCTGGATCGTCCCCTACCCCTTTATCCATTCTTACTCGTAACTTTCCTCAAAATATGGCTTTCAAGCTGTAAAGTTTATTTAGGTAAAACCTACGACACACATATACATTTACAACATTAAAATATACACACATGAATATTTACTTAGTTAGAAAACATAAAGGTACTTATATGGGTGTCGCAGCTCACCAAAAAAGGCCAGGGTTCAGGGTTCATGTCTCCTCATTACATGGTCATAAATGTTGTATCAGATAGGCTGACGAAACCGAATCAAAAATTACGATACCCTAAAGACATGTCGTATCTGTAACTGCTTATTCTAGCTTTGCTTATAACATAGATATTAGCGAGTGGAAGTGTAATAGAACGCTGTACCAAGCGTATAATGAGTTCCTGCGGCTCCGCTCGCTTTAACGACGGTAAATATGCGTCAAGTTGTGCACTGGAGATAGTTCCACTCGGTTTATATGGTATATTACTTTGCATGCACAAGGCTAACTGATTTCATATGAGGTTGGAAAGTTCCCCGTTCACTGACAAAGATTAAAGAGTTTTTAAAATGTTTCGCGTCGCTTATCATATGAAGTACGTCGGAAAGTAGAACTAGGGGTGACGTCATCCCGAATGGGTTGAACCCCAACTCCCCAAGCAACCAGAACACACCTTGCATTCAGTCTTAACGGCCTTCGTAGTCCAGTGATTGAGCTTACGATACTAAGGTCTCAGGTTTAAAGCTCCGTGGTGACACAAATCACTTTGTGATCCGTAGTTTGGTTAGGAGTATTAGGACATTGCAGGCTGAACACCAGATTGTCCAAAAGTAAGGTAAGTAGTCTGTGTTTCAAATCAAATCAAGAATCATTTATTTCAGACATGATGGTCCATATTACATTAATTAGTTACACACTTAATAAAAAATAAAATTAAATTAAAATCAGAATTAAAACCAACATTAAAACCAAAATCAAAATTAAAATACAATAAAATTAAAATAACATAATTACTAATTTAATTTTGAAAAATAATTATATTTACAAATTAATAAAAATAGAGATGAAAAGGAAGATTTTTTTCTGAAACTACCTCATACAACCAGTTTTTTGTAACAGATTACTTTTGTAAATCACTTTTTTTGAAATAAATATTTTTCTATTTTATTTTTTTTTCTATTAATAGTAGTTTCAGAAGACACGTGAAGACGTTCGTCCCGGGCTACTAGCCCAAACGCCTCCACCAACCCGCACTGTCCAGTTGTCGTAAACTTATGCGAAGTCATACGTTTGATTCCTGCGCCACGTCGCCATCTGACTCGAAGAGAATTCCTTTGAGAAATACAATTACAATACAAGTCGTCGCGTCGTGATTTGTAGAGCTCGATCGATCGAACCGACGAGCGCTCGTTCTCGATGCTAATGAAATTCTACGGTAGGTACCAATAAACGTTACATTCTTAGACGTTTCTCACTCATAAATTAAAGTTTCAGCGTCTATCGTGGTGCAACTCGGTCTGTGATCTGGGTAGTTCTTCAAACACCGGATTTGATCGCTATGTACGCATATTTTATGTGTGTATGCACGTTTGTTCTAACGCAACTTCTAAACCACCTGTCAGAATTTAACAAATGATATGTCACTAGAAGCGTCTTGATTGTCCGGTGGTTATAGGCTATGTGACGTCACGCTTAATTCAATGTGGCGCCCTCTAAAGGACATAAAGTGAGGACGAGAAAAAAAAATATTTCTGCTAGGTATTTTGTTGGATATCAAATGAAAGGGAAACGACGCCCTGAGCCGAGGTTCGCGCCCAACTGGGCACCCTTCAGGCCTGTTGTCTTAAACGTTGTACCGGGTGAGAGCCTTCAGCGCTCCCCATTTGTCCGGCCAAGTAGTTAATTCCATCTGCGGCAAATCTACAATAAGTCACGTCAAAAAAATGAAAGGGCTTAATTTACACACTTCAAATTATGTACATATTACTTGCTTTTACTTGCGGGTATCCTTGTATTTACTCTTAAATTACGTCAAATAGATAACATACCTGTTTACGATAGATAGGATAGGTTTTATCTCCAAATGTTGCATAATACTTACACGTATTATAGAAAGCACGTTAACTTAATAAATAAGATCCCATAATAATATAAGTAAGTAACTAAAAAAACAGTCTAAAAAGTAAAACCCAACTACAGAAAAATCACGCTCTAAAAAGTATGAAACAAGAAAATAGTTAAGTACCTATATTTGCCTGAACTTTTTCCGAATAGTGTGATGTTTAGAAGATAGTCGTGGTCGTATGCTGAAGCAAGCTCTTAGGACAGAGAGCTTTTGACCAACGTGATAGGTGATGAGCCTATCGTCGTCATGGTCGAGCCAACTGTATTAGTGAAAAAATAATAATTCATTGGTGCAAGTCTGGTACGGGGTTCGAACTGGTGCTCTTCGTTTGAGAAGCAAGGAACAAGGAGCAGGGATGTGGAATTGTGGAACTAAGTTACTCATAAAATATGACAATATTAAAATTTTAATTCAAACTAAGCAAAGGCATACTTAAACGTCATAAACGTCATTCAACCTATAAGTACATTAATTATAGCACGTACACATAAAATCTTTTTACGTACACTATGTAGGTACATGGTACGTACATTAATCTATATCGTCTTCAACAGAATTGGAGGTGGTGGCCCCGCGACAGAGCATCACACTGTTTTAAGTTTACGCGGTTATTATCATAATTAAAGCACATAATAACGGGTTCTTACCGCATATCCCAATTTAAACGCGGTAAGAACCCGTTATTATGTGCTTTAATTGTCATTCAACCTACTTTAGGAGATATTTAAAAAAAATAACAACTGCATGAAAAGCAAAAATATTCAAATTTAAAAATATATATTCAAACCATTAATAAAATACCATTTAAATATACAAATTGGAATTTAACACGGATATTCAAATTAGTTTTATATAATCGCATAACGTTTCATTTAAAATATAAAAAAATACCTACTTACCCAATTGTTCGAAAATTCACTACCAAAGCCGCTTAGTGTTATGAGAAAAGTTCAGGACGGTACATCGTGCATTCTGGAATATTACGGGACCAGGAATATTACGGGACACACCGGTACTGTACCGGTAATTGGGACATATACCGGCATTGCGGGACTGTGTTGTTGCGTTATAAGCGGCCTTACTGCTAAGTAGTAATCTCGTCCGGGTTGTAAAAGTAGATGCACTTTCGGAAAATCTTTTCAATTTTGTTTCGTATTATGTAGATAGGAAATAGTGTTGCCTGTTTATAGCAGCGGTTTGTAGATACAGTTTTAAAACTCAAGAGAAACATACATTTTTAAATTCACACCCATAATCCTGATAGAGGTGGGCAGAGACACGAATAATCATAAGACAACTTGCAGCCATTTTTGATGCAAAAGATAAAAAAAAACAATAATAATTAAAAAGTTTACTCCACTAACCCGTAGTGGAGCAGCGTGGCGAAGTATGCTACATACCCCTTCCGGTTAATTGAGAGGAGGCCTGTGCCCAGAAGTGGGACATATATAGGCTATTTATGTTATGTAATAAAAAAGTTTATTTAGGTAAAACCTATGACTACTACTTATACATTTACAACATTAAAATATATACACATTTATATTTAGTGGATTTGTTTAAGATGATGTGTTATGTTTAAATTTTTACCTAAATTGAAATTAATTAAAAGACATCGAGGTTTTATTGAAAAAAATACAATACTTAAATGTGATTTTTCAAAAGTACGTGGTTGTCACAGTAAGGCAACTCGCTTCCAGTCGAACATACGAAAAAAACATTCAGTAACAAAAATATTAATGTTTTGTTGCGACCATGTGTTCGTACAAAATGTGGTATTATAAAAATACAGAAGTAAATAAGTATGTATTATAGTATAGGTATAGTAAGGGCACTGCAACTGGTAGAGAGGACAACATAGTTACTTAATTGTTAATCAGTGATAAAATTTATATTTATCCGATTCCGAATCGGATAAATATAAATTGATCCTGAAATGCAATCGCGAACATATCAGAACATATGAATTATAACGTTTTGTTATTTTTTGGTACAGAAACTAATTCAAACCAAATATTGTTTTGGCGATTATTATTGCGTATGGCAGACAAAAATAAAATATCCTGCGTGGATCATATATCCAGCTTAAGCTCCCTTAACCAAGCGACGATGACGAGCGCATAAAAAGTCAATTCAGTGTGGAACATGTTCGACGGCACAAATTCGGACCTTATTCAGGATCCCTCGCGGAGGGTTCCTGGCTTTGACTCCAAGTGAAAAATCTGGACCCGACTGAACCGGTGTAGGACCAACCATGGAAAGTCAAACCATCACCTACATCTTATTATTTATTCGTAGCCTACATAAATGGAGCTAAAGGGAGTCGTCATAATGTGGTCACCCGGATCAAACCATATCTCACATAGTGAACGAGTACCCTCTGAACAGACTCCCAGGTGGGCTGCATTGTGTGACGGATGCGGCAGAGACTTGGTTTTGGTTGTTAATATTATTTTATAAATAACTGTCAATGAATTTATTTTTTATATTTATAAAATTATATTATCGCCAAACAATATTTGGTTTGAATTAGTTTCTGTACCAATAAATAACAAAACCTTATAATTCATTATTCCTGCTACGTCCGCGATTGCACTTAACCTAATTACTCAGAATCGGTCGGCCATTTTGTTTTATTACCCTCTCCGCTATTGAATCCTTTATTTATACTTCTATTGTAAGAGCATGAGAGGACGGAAGTTGTTACATATATCACGGTAATCCCTTTCGGGCTTAAACTGACCGTTTATCCATTTGTCCGGCCAAGTAGTTAATGTCATTTACGGCAAATGCACAATTAATCAAGTAACAAAAAAAAATTCTTCTCGAGCTGTAAACCATTGCTTTCAACTTTATAGTCTTGAATTCATATTTGTATCATAGGTAATTAAGCCGTTGGTCCCGGTTACAACTTACTGATGTAAGTATGTAGTCGTTACATGAGCCATGTCAGGGGCTTTTGGCGGCTCAATAATAACCCTGACGCGTAAAAATAAGTGCGCAATATCAGCAAATTACGATATTTAACACTACATTTTTATTATAACAATATTTTAACAGCCTCTGTGGTCCAGTGGTTAGAGCGTTGGGCTCACGTTCTGGAGGTCCGGGTTCGATTTACGATGAGGACATTATATAAATCACCTTGTGAGGTGACCTTTGTTTAGTAAGGACATTGCAGGCTTGAATCACCTGATTGTCCGAAAAAGTAAGATGATTCCGTGCTTCAGAGGGCACGTCAAGTCGTTGGTCCCGGCCATTAGCCGTAAAAAAACACCTCCACCAACCCGCAGTGGAGCAGCGTGGTGGAGTATGCTCCATACCCCCTCCGGTTGATTGATGGAAGGCTTGTGCCCATCATTAGGACTTATAGACTGTTTTATGTTAACAATATTGCTTTTTATATATGACATGCTTCAATATGTCCTTTTTAGAATTTACGTATGGTTTAACGCACTATTGAATAAGTATGGCCGTTCTTTTTTTTACTAGCAATCATAATAATACGCAATAGCTTTTACACCTCGCGACCTTCCGAATTTCCCATTACGTCGCGAAGCAAATGGTAGTAACTCGTAAAATGGAATAAAATATAGTTGTGTCGTGAGTTATATACGGGCGCGTCAGCTGTTGATCGCGGGGCGCCGATCGTAAAGAAAATGTACGGTAAATATGCCAGGAGCAATCTTCGGTTAGGCGGCAAAATGGTGTAACCCAAATATTTTGTACAATATTTCTTGCAAGTTTTTTATTTACATTGTCGTCGTCACTAAGTATAGAAAAACGACAACTTGTAGGCATTTTAGTGTTGGAAGTACTGTAACTACAAGTATGGTACAATACGATACCTAAGCAGATAGTTTCATTATGTTGAAGAACACACAAAGCGAAACAATCCCGTATTCAGATTTAGCGACATGCTCGGAATTAAAAACAGAAAATAAACTTAATGGCTTTAATTACAATTCAATTATAATTTATTATTATTGGACTACTAAACCAAATGCCTCCACTTAACCACACTGGTGCAGCGTGGTGGAGTATGCTCTATGCAGCATACTTTTTTCAGAAAATCAGGTGATTCAAGCCTGCAATGTGCTTACCAAACACAGGACAGCTCATAAAGAGATTACGACAATGTCCCCATCGAGAATCGAACCCCGACCTCTAGATCGTGAGCCCATTCTAACCACTAGACCACAGAGGATTTATTTTATTTATTTATTCACTAAGATCACAAACATTATAATTACATGTAAAATCCCAAGTCGATAATGCTTGAAACATGTCATGCCATTCATATAAAGCAATGTCAAATCCTTGTCAATTATTGAAAACAACTAATTTTACGAATTAAATCAAATTAAGTAGATATAGAATAAAATTAGATACGTTTTTCTTATATTACAACTATCAAAGATATATAAATATAAATGGAATAATGTGGTTTCTTTATGGAGTATACTCCACCAGGCTGCCAGAGGAGAAGAAGAGGAGGAGAGGATATGCTCCGGTTGATTGTGGAGGCCTGAACCATAGAATAAGGAATAATACTACGTATAGAACGGCAACTCTCCGCTCCCCACCAGCGTTTGAGCTAGGTTTACCTCACCCCCCTCGAACATAGTTTAGACTTGAATCGTATGGTGTCAGACGTCACACACACAGATGCGCGCGTACGATCATGTCAATGTGTAGTGTCTGTGTAAATTGAGGTTGTTATGAAGTGTCCGGGGTGCGCCTGCGCCTAGCAGTGGGACGTATATAGGCTGTTTATGTTATGTCTTCTTCTTCTTCTTTGTCCGCCCCTGTTCCCAGTTTAGCTGGGGTCGGGTCTCCTTACACGTCTGCGCCAGAGAGCTCTGTTCTGGCTTGTCTCTGTACTCAGATTTTCCAATAGAATCTCTTTCTGCATATTTGACCACCAGGTAGAAGGCGGTCGGCCTCTTCCACGCGGTCGATCAGGTATGTTTAAGGCCTTCTTGACGGAGTGGTCGTCTTCGCGTCTCAGGATATGGCCGTACCATCGCAACCGGCTTTCTTTCACCTTTTCCACAATCGATGCAACCCCAAACGAATCCCTGACATTTACAGGCTGTTTATGTTATGTGTTATGTTATAATTCTATGTCTAATTAAGTGGTAGATAGAAGTGGTAAACATCTATCTGACAAACGTTATATAAAATTGTATTTTAATTTAATTTACTTAATCTAATTGTGTTAAATATTAATGATGTTGACTTATTTTAATTTATTTAAAATATTTGACATTTATTTTTGCTTTTTTTAATATTACTATTTCATAAATTTTAATCAAAGGCTCTCTCTGACAGTAAATTTGTACTTTAATTTATTTGTTTTAATTAATTATTAAGCTGACTTGTTTTAATTGACTGCAACTTAAACATTTGCACGCCTGCTTGCCGGCTGAATACACGGTTAAAATTTTCTTGTAATACCTATTTATGTAGGAAAGTGGGAATACTATGGAAGGATAATGAATGGGAATTTGATTGTTTATGGTATGAATGGAGGATGGTTAATGAATGGGACGTAAGGCAGTTTTAAAAAGTAAGAAAGGGAGTCGATGGTGCGATGTCGGTCGGGTTAGAGGATTTTGTTAAAATATAAGGAGAGAAAGAGAGAGGAGACAGATATTTAAAATATCCCGTGTTATTTCTATATCCCACTTTTTGTACTGTATTCTTTGCAAATAAATATTTGCCAGTGAAATGCCAAATTCCATTTCTCAAAAAAAAAATGGTAAGTAGATGCTACCAAACTGTACAGAGGATAGCACCCTTTATGACCAAAGATGTAGAATATGTATGTCAGTTAAAAGTGCGACACGAGCGAAAAACAACCTCCATATTTCCGAGGAACAGAAAAAGTAATAACTGGCTAGATATTGGATCTGTCACTTCAATAAATGATTAGAGACATGTGACACAACGTACAAATAAAGATCTATGTTGGTAGTATTCGAGGAAAATAACTTTTTATTAAATATTAGTGTACCCAGCACGGCGTACGTAACGAAGCGTTAGTACCGGAGGTCCCGGGTTCAAATCCCGGTAGGGACACATCACGAAAATCACTTTGTGATCCCTAGTTTGTTTATAGGACATTACAAGCTCATCACCTAATTGTCGGAAAGAAAAATAATCCGTGCTTCAGAAGGCACGTTAAGCCCTGGTTACTACTTACTGGTGTAAGTTAGTAGTCGTTAGATGAGCCATGTCAGGGGCGTTTGGCTGCTCAGTAAAGCCTGACACCAAAGTTTATGGGTTTGGTAATCCACTTTTCACCCAGGAAAGCGTCAGTGGGTGAGCGCTCGCCATCGGTCAGGCCAAGTAGTGAATGCCATCAGAGGCAAATCTACAACAAGTCACGTCAAAAAAGGCGCATCCTTGAGTGGCATACACTGCTCCACTGCGGGTTGGTGGAGGTGGTTTTTTACGGCTAATAGCTGGGAGCAAACGCTTAACTTGCCTGCGGAAAATCATCTTACTTTTTCAGAACATCAGGTGATTCAAGGTTGCACTCCCAGGTAGCACAAAATTGCTGCATAAGCGCTGAACAAGTGCTGGTTAAGAATATCAATGCTGTATGACGGTATTTAAATTGGCTGTATTAAAGCTGAAAAAGCGCTTTTTCAGCCAAAAAGGGCCCCAAATTAACCAGCCTTTGGTATTATAATGGCTGAAAATAGGCTGTGGTTTACGTTAATAAAAGCTTAATTAAAGCTGCAATAAACACTTTCGAAACGTTTCATTCTGTTTAAGATTACCATATCCAGCGCTTGCGCAGCTTTTGACGTACCCGGTATCCAATTGAAACGTTTTTTTCAGCTTTCCATATAAAAATATTTAATATTTTTAAATTTTTAACGACAGAATAATAAGTTTCTATTCAACAGCGACAGGGCATCCATTTTTAATTAAAATATTACTGCTTCGAGTTACGGTAACTTGAACCAGTGATTATTATGATAAGTTCAGATTGCGAGTGCAACTTTATCGTGTAGTATATACTAATTTATAACTAATAATTGATGCGCCCTTAGAATTATTTAATTATATTGAAAGAAATGTGTAGATAAGTTTCGAGTGAAAAAGCTTTTGGTAAAATTTTACTTTAAATCATATATAAATACCCTTTTATGAACGTACTTTAAGTTGAAACATAGTTATTATGTGAAATAAATGTGTAGTTTTGAAGATTTTAGGATTTAAAATTTGATACAAACTGTATTTTTGAGGTTAGTTATGGCGTCCATAAGGTTTCAGCTTAAGTCGTTGAAAAAATATCTTGTGATTCTATTTGCTGAAAAGAATACCAATAATCAGCCACAGGCTGCTTATGTTCTGCATAAGATACTTTCAATTACACTTTTAGTTTTTACAAGGTTTTGGGGTACGCAGTTCTAATGACTAATGAGGTATATCGTATTTCAGCAACTACATTATGCAGCATATTAGGGCTCCTTTGGCAAATAATAAAAACCGTTAAACCGGTATTATCTATCTATATCTATATATAAAATCCTTTGTCCTGAATGGCGGATCACAGCCCAAACCTGAGTCATCAAGAGCAACAAGTTCCATAAGGGTTTGCCGGAATGTGATAATTTTTATAAAAGTACGCATAAATGACACTACGTTTCTACAAGAATTATAAGCCACTTGTAAAATTACACAAAACAGCTTTGCAATCCAAGCTGTTAAAATATACGACTCGATACACTTTTACAGCTTCAGGAGTAATTAAATTATACTTTAACGTATTTTAAGCAGCTGCAGGCTGTTTAAAGTATTTATTTTACAGCTTTAACCAGAAGTCTGTTTATTGGTTTCAAAATAGACCACAAGTAGTGTAAAAGCTTGATAAAAGATGCCTTCACCAGCTTTAAGCGTTAGAACACCACTGGGCCGTACCATTAACCAGCTGCCGTTATAAAAGAATATTTTTCAGCCATTCAACAGCAAAAAACGTTATATAACACTAACTATGAACTCGTATGCAGTCCACAGCTTAATTACGTATTTTAGATGTACCTTTTACCAACCATTGATTAACTAACTTATTTCACAGTTTCATAACAGCCTATGGAAGCTAAAAAAACCATTAAACATCTTATATAACACTTTTACACTTAAATAAGAGGCAGGTTCGACATTTAATCAGCCAGTGTGCTACCTGGGCTGTCCTTACTAAACAAAGGACAGTCTCATAAAGAGATTTCGACAATGTCCCCAACGGGAATCGAACCCGGACCTGTAGATCGTGAGCCAATTCTTACCACTACACTACAGAGGTTGTATACATATACACTTATAATGTATTTAAATATCAGGCAAATATCAATACACTTATAATGTATTTTTGTATGATTGTTATCACTACATAGTATAAAACGAAGTCGCTTTTTCTGTCCCTATATCCCTATGTACGCTTAAATCTTTAAAACTACGCAACGGACTTTGATGCGGTTTTTTTAAATAGATAGAGTGAGTCAAGAGGAAGGTTTATATGTTTAATAACATCCATTAAACAGGGAGAAATACTGTTATTTTTGAGGTTTTTAATGTGATGTCGTAAATAATTTCATTTTTTCTTCAGCATTGCACCCGACCGAAGCCGGGGCGGGTCGCAGAATATATTATAAAAAGGTGGGTTACATCATTTGACATCACACCGGTATAAAAGCATGTCGCGGGATCTGACGGGGCGCGTTATATTTACGACGTTCTTTTTGATGCTTTTCCTAAAAATTTATTGTCAATATTTGTGCTGTATCATTGAGAGTGTTACTGGAATATGATCTTAATTACCTTATCAAATCAAAATCAAATCAAATATACTTTATTGCACACAACATCATCATCAATTTAAGAGCCACGCTCTTGTCGGTGCAGCATTTTCCATACTACTATTTTAGGGAAAAATAGGGCAGTGGTTTCCCTCTTGCCTTGCCCCGCAGTACTCTGTCTGACGCAAGTGGGATGGCGCCCAGAGTAGTCTATTACAAAGCCATACTAGGACTCCTGTCCTCCGCCTCTGAATAGTACTGGCAGTTACTGCTGCCCTCCGTCAGGTTCCAGGTTACAGTCCCTGTGACATGCCCCTTCCGTCCTGCATTGGTACCGATGGCTCCCATCTTCGCCTCTGCAACCGTTGAGGTCTTCACCCTGTCCCTGAGCAAGGGTTCTACGTTATACCCCCTAGGTCTGGGTCCCTATTCGAACACACAACATACAAAACAAATTTACACAAATGAATGCCTTGTTGCTAAACAGCAATTTCTTCCAGGCATCCAGTGGAAAGGAAACATTTATTACAATTTGGTGCGGGACAGTGCAACATCTTGTAAAAAAATATAAAATACTACATTACTATATACTTAAGTAAAAAAAAGTGTACATTTTGTTAAAGAAAAGCGGACACTTCTAATACAAGCATTGTATCCAATCCCGAAATTGTAAAAATTGTGTGTTAAAGAAAAAAAAAATTTATTAATAAAATAAAAAATAAAATAAAATATACTTTATTTCGGACAAATTTACATCCATATGTACTAACCTAAAATACAAGAAAAAAATACTTAAAAGCTATAAAACACCATAATGGCACACGCTTAAATGCTGATGGGTCCAGTTCTTTATAAAGCTGCTGTCCCACCTATCAGCTATTAAACATTTGTCTGTCTTTAGAACCACAACCCGCAGTGGAGCACCGTGGTGGAGTATGCTGCCCTCCGGTTGATTGTAGGAAGGCCTGTGCTCAGCAGTGGTTATATAGGCTGTATCATTTTTTATGTATAACCAGACGTCGAACCCAGGACCTTGACGCCAGAATCCGCCTTCGTCAGCATCGCAACTGACAGATCACTACTATTTGCTCAGCTTTGACTAATGCGGGCTTGTCGCGTCGATTAATGAGCATTCAAGCTATTGGGCTGGGTTTAGTGCTTACTACATAACATTTATTAGTTTTGTGTGTGGGTTGTGATGTGGATTACCAACCCCTTCAACCCTGGTGTCAGGGTTACTATTGAACCGCCATAGGCCCCTGACATGGCTCATGTAACGACTACGTACTTACATCAGGAAGCAGTAACCGGGAACAACGGCTTAACGTGCCTTCCGAAGCACGGATCATCTTACTTTCGGATAATCAGGTGATCAGCCTGTAATGTCCTATAACCAAACTAGGGACGACCTAATGTACCACCAATTTTAGCTACCTTGAAAACTGCGAAAAGTCCGATATAAAATTTCACCCCCTCTTTGCACGGGTTAGAGGCAGATTTTCAAAACAAAAATGATGCACGATTTTTTTGTCAGTCACAAATAGTCTCTGTACCAATTTTTAGCTTTCTATCTATAAAATTGCGGAATGTTCCATACATACTTCCACCCTCCATTTTAGGGATAGTGGGGGGTTAGAAAGAGACAAAAAGTTGCCTACGTCAATCTCCATCTCTTCAACCCGATTTGCCGTGAAAGACGAACAAACAAACAGACGCAAACAGACTTTCCTATTTATAATATTAGTATGGATAGTCATCACAAAGTGATTTTTGCGATATGTACCAGGATTCGAACCCGGGACCACCAGGTCGCGAGCCCGACGATCAACCACTACTTACATCAATTTTATTTTCTTATCTAATCATAAAGTATCGCCGATGCGGTTTGTTTGAGGTTTTGGACGCCTGCCAAGCCCTGTCAAAGTGTTCTACTGTTCGATAGAAATATTCCTAGTTGAAATTAAAATATACGTTTTATATTCTATTCAACCGCAGTTTTCGTAAACAAAACCTATTCTCACGACTAATACAGGATGTTAGTGACATCGTAACGAAAATTTTGAGTATCAAGTGGAATTCAAGACGGCTCAATAGTAGCCCTGGCATCAGGGTTGATGAGGTTGGTAATCCACCTCACAACCCACACGATAGAAGAAGAAGATCGACAGGCTATGGATAGGTGATAGGTAACATAACGCCAAAGGCCCCATCATCCATTATAATGGCCTCATCGCCCATTATGATGGGCCATCATGTAGTGGACACATTCAGGATTTATTCCAACGTGACTTATTGTAAATTTCCTTCAGCAGGAATGCACCACTTGGCTGGAAGAGGGAAGCAGTGTACGTCAACCAAGCATTAGCAATATATAACTCTAGCCGAAATACGGGCGTCGTCACCAACCATAATCGATCGTATGTCCTTTATCTTACGTGTCATTATTAATTGATTTACCTGTAGATAGGTTTTTTTCAATATAACGTTCGCTACGTCTATTGGTCGAAGTCGTCGATATAATACACGCGGCGCGGTTGCTGTGCCGCGGGGGCACATATACGTACTTAGAAGAAAAACGATACTTTTTTAGGGGTGTCAAATTCTTGTATCCGACATAAATATACCAAACATAAACAGCCTATATACGACCCACTGCTGGCACAAACCTCCCCTGCGGGGGTGGGCGCCTCTTACTTCACTAGGCCGGTGTGAGATGGTGGCTGAGTTCTAATAGGGACCCAGACCTACGGGGTATAACGTAAAACCCTTGCCCAGGGATACGGGTGAAGACCTCAACGGTTGCAGAGGCGAAGATGGGAGCCATCGGTACGGAAAGGGCAAACCACAGCTAGGGACTGTAACCTGGAACCTGACGGAGGGCAGCAGTAACTGTCAGTACTATTCAGAGGCGGAGGACAGGAGTCCTAGTATGGCTTTGTAATAGACTACTCTGGGCGCCATCCCACTTGCGTCAGACAGAGTACTGCGGGGCGGAAGGCAAGAGGGAAGCATGCAAAATGCTGTACCGACAAGAGCGTGGCTCTTAAATAGATGATGATGACGTCCTTCTAGGTCTTCCTCTGCCAGCCCTACCATCAACCTTTGCTTTATATACCGTTTTCGTAACCCTACTAAACTTCAATAAGCCAAGTAAAACTAGATTTGTAAAATATTGTGAAAGCAATTATTAAAGAGAAAAAACAGTAGTATGTATTTAGGTCATAACGTAACATCACGCATCCCTGAATAAGGAATACGCAGCTAGTATTTAGAATAAAAAAAAGATCTTTTAAACTTGTGATATCCTTAACACTTCTCGCTCCTTACCTAATAAGTTCAACCTAGCAGCTCTGCCCACCCCTATATGGATTAAGATCGTGAGCATGATAGCGGGAATTATTACAGCAGATATGAATGACGTGAAATAAAAACCTGGTCAAGCGCATGTCGAACCATAGAGGGAGGGTTCCGTAGCATTGCGTATAAAAAGGCACTGCGAATTCCTAAACATTCCTATACGAAATATCATGAGCTTTTCTATATATTTTAAAATTAAATTTCTCGGAAAATTCATGAAAAAAAAATTTTCAATTCCATACTTTTGCGACAGAAAATTCCACTTGATATCGACTCAGAATCGTGGGCTTAATCATCCCTCGTTTCGTTACAATATCACTAACATCCTGTATACATTCTAAAAAGGATATTCGTATCCTGACTAAGGACCCTTAAAAGCGCATTGCATTCAGTACAGAGAGGATGCGAAAGATAATAAATCTTAGCAAAATGCATGTCAAATAGAGCATATCTCAGCGGGAAACTGACAGCCGGCTCGTATAGAAGCTGGAGCCCGGAGGTGACGAGGATAATGTGTGGATGTGGTATAAATTCATAGATTAATGAAATCAATGAAAAACGACCTCCGTGGGCCAGTGGTTGAGCGTTGGGCTCACGATCCTGAGGTCCCATGCTCGATTTCCGTTGGGGACATATCACAAAAATTACTTTGTGGTCCCTAGTTTGGTTAGGACATTACTGGCTGATGACCTGATTATCCGAAATAAGGTGATCCGTGCTTCGGAAGACACGTTAAACCTGTTGGCCTCGGTTACTATTTACTGATGTAAGTACGTAGTCGTTACATGAGCCAGGTCAGGGGCCTTGGCGGATCAATAGTAATCCTGACACCAGGGTTGATGAGGTTGGTGATCCACCTCACGACCCACACGATGGAAGAAGAATGAAATCAATCATTGAAGTATAGCCCATTATGGATGTGAAACTCGGACACTGATACAGAAAGACAGAAGAGACTCGAGACCTTTGAAATGTGATGTTGGAAGAGTATGGAAAGAAGAAGTTGGACAGAAAGGGTACTAATGAGGAAATACTCGTAAAAGTAAGGGAAAGTAGGCAAATATTGAGAGATATTGAGGACAGAAAAGGCAAGATAATTGGTCACTTAATACACATGTCACAACGAATTTATTAAAAGTATCAGAGAAAGGAAGGTACAAGGAAAGAGAGGAAGGGAAAGACCAAGAAGAGCATACATAGAACAGATTAAAAAGAAGGTGAACGTCGTGTCTTATAAGGAAGTGAAAGAATTGGCATGCATGACAGTTGTCTGTCATGCACGCTCTTGTGAGCGTGGCTCTCAATTGACAACATTTCATTTTTACTAAGGTGCCTTAAATCGAAAACCATTTCGAGATATTTCTATGATTTACACAAAACACATTTTTTCAGATTTTTTAATTCAGTAATAATAGAAATATATTGAAAAATCCACTAGGTCAGAAGAGGAAGGCATAATAAGTTCAGACCTTTACATAAAAATTATAAAAAAAGTAAATGTCATACATAACATGACACTTTGTTTGCGACTTGTTTTAAATATGCATGCAAAGGTACATTACATTATACTGCCTTCATTCTATCAATGGCAGAATCCAATTTTCAAAAAATATTTTTTGTAACTTCTAGTGGAAAAATCTTGAAAAGAAAAAATACGTGTCTTCTATTTAAATAAGTACTTTCGAAATAGCACAAAAAAACCACGGCTTAAAAATTTGAAATGTTGTCAATTGTGTCTGGCGTGCTTACCTGTAGCTCTGCCAATATTAACCCTGACACTAGGGTTGCTGAGGTTGGTCACCCTACTCACAACCCACAGTATAGAAGAATGTATGTATGTAATATACATGTAATGTACATACTGTGTATGCACCGTGTAATACCACATCCACCGCCAAAATATTCCTCCTCCCAGCGAACACAACTCAAAACGCTTGCCAAGAACGATGACAGGGCAGCCCAAATCCAATCTCTGTTCGCTTTTAAAATATTAAGATTCCTCAGGGCAATTTATTAAGGGAGGAATCCCTGAGGATTTCTCATTTGTGCATTTTTGACCCCCGCGGCACGAGGGATGAAAAATAAAACACATTTATGTTTAGACAGCTTCCGTGTTAGGTTAAAAGCTTTTCTTGAAAGAATAAATAGGTACCTACTATCAATTTGTTTATGCAGTAAGTAGTCTACAGAAAAGACAATACCGTTCAGATATTATAATTAAAACACATAATACCGGGTTCTTACCGTGATATAATCACGTCCCGTGATCATGGCACCTGAAACAGTGTTGAAATATCGGGAGTCCCATATCCCTGATAATAACGCGGTAAGAACCCGGTGTTATCTGTTTTAATTATGATAATGGTGCTAATTCCTGTAAATACCATCTAATTTTATTTTAAGTTATATCTGTCATTTTCTTATCCGCCGAAAAGGAAAGGGACGGGTAATCGACAAGCATAAAATTTATGGAACACACGTCAATTTTAAGCACAAATCTAAACCAACCGTCTAAAAATTTTACATCAGTCAATAATCCGACACGTTCATTTACTCATTCTTCCTAAAATTAAGAGCTGTGAATCATCCGTCCCTTTCCTTTTCGACGGATATGAAAATGACAGATATAACTTAAAATAAAATTAGACGGTGTCTCCAGGAATCGGGGCCAATAACCGCCTAAACTTCAATGTTGTAATTATTTTACTTGATGAATAGCCTCCGTGGTCTAGTGGTAAGAGCGTTAGGTTCACGATCTGGAGGTCCGGGTTCGATTCCCGATGGTGACATTGTATAATCACTTTGTGAGACTGTCCTTTGTTTGGTAAGGACTTTTCAGGCTTGAATCACCTGATTGTCCGAAAAAGTAAGTTGATTCCGTGCTTCGGAGGGCACGTTAAGCCGTTGGTCAGCACTTACATTTATATTTCGTTAAAATTGTTCATAAAAAATGTGATTATAAAAATAATATAAATAAAAGTATAATATATGAATAGTAAAGTATAATGTATTAATAGTATAATATATGATATTATTTATAATAATAATATATTTTATATATATAATATAATTGCTTCTATGCTGTTCTGGGAGCATATAAAAAACATAGAACACGTTCAGCTGCTTCTCTTCCCGGGCATGTCGTAAAAACCGACAGAGGGATTGTGTCCTCTAACATGATGGACTAATGTTATGGGCGATAGGCTGATCCCTTATCACCATAAGGTTCATCATATCCATCTTTGGACTTCGTATCAACAGTGGCTGCAAGTTGTCTTTGATTACTTGTGGCTCTGCCCACCCCATTAGGGATTACGGGCGTGAGTTTATGTATGTGTATGTATGTAATATAATGTGTGTGTGTGTGTGTGTGTGTGTGTATATATATACATTTATATATATTTTAGTTTATACAGTTTAGTATTAATATAGTTTGTTTGTTTTCATTTACGGTGCATTCACCATTATTCGGTGTACACATATAATTGGCAAGCATATATACCAAGTATTTCTATTTATAATGCATTCTGTAAAAGTTCCATATGTATAGCGTATGTGTACCTAAATAAATAAATAACCTTTTAGAGAAATATTTGCATTTCTCTAAACACAAACATATTGTACCCAGGTGAATTCGGGTTTAGTTATCCTCCTCCTCCTATCGTGTGGGTTGTGGAGTACCAATCTTAGCAACCCTGGTGTCAGGGTTACTATTGAGCCGCCAAAGGCCCCTGACATGGCTCATGTAACGACTACTTACTTAGAGTTGTCTTACGGTTGAGTTATTAGTAAATATTAATTATAATTATATTTTCTTCTTCTTGAAGAAGAAGAATCATATTTAAATACACTCTACATATATTATATTATACTTCATCATCAGCCGTACGACGCCCACTGTTGGGCATAGGCCTCCCCCAAGGATCCACACAATCCTAAAGATATAGCCACTATTCATTCTTATTAGGAGCACCCAAAAGGATTTAAAATTAATTTCACAGATTTGTATAAGCATCTTGAGATGAAAAGTCTTCAAACATTAATTTGAATAAATTTGACGGATTTATTAAAGACTTTAATTAGTTTTCCAATATTTCTAAAGATTATTTTACCTTTTCAAGCGGCGTTTTGGAAAGGCTTGTATTACGGAACAGCTTTCGTGGTTAGAGCGTTGGGTTCATAATGGAGGTCCGGGTTCGATTCCCGATGGGGACATTGCTGAAATCACTTTGTGAGACGGTCCTTTGTTTAGTTAAGTCGCTGATTCACCTGATTGTTGGAAAAAAACAAGTGATTCCGTGCTTCGGAAAGCACCTCAACTCGTCGGTCCCGGCTCTAGTCAGCTCGTCGGTGCCAAAACACCTCTAGCAACTCGCACTGGAGCAGCCTGGTGGAGTATGCTCCATACTCCCTCCGGTAGATTGAGGGGAGGCCTGTGCCCAGCAGTGGGACGTATATAGGGCTGTTCTTGTTATGTATGTTGTTACGAACCGAAGAGCTTAGCCATAAATCAGAAGTACATTTTCACAAAGAAATAATTCATCTTAGGGCTGACTTTTCAATAAACGGAATAAAAAAAAAATATTTATCAAGGGAATACCAAAATTTTGTACGAATACTTAGATGCTATGTTTAAAAAAATCGAGCTCCTGCTTTTATGAAGTCGGTTAAAATCTAAAAATCACCAAAGAGTTTTTATTTTCTATTCTGCTTTGACATAGAATATAAAAAAATCTATTTCGTGACTTTCCTTCCTGGCTGTTAATGGTTTACTTTTTCTATGACTCTTCAAAAGAACAAAATAAAATGCGAGACGTCAAAATAATTATCAAGTTGAAAAATTTTCTTTGTTATCACATATTTTGATTTATTTATTTTTGAAATAATAAAATTTAGCGTTTAAATGTAAAATGAGTTGATGCCACTACTTACGTGAGTAACTTACATTGTTTTATAAATAATTGGGATTTAAACTTTGACGGTTGTTCAATTTCACATAGTGCATGTCTGACAGGATTTTCTTTCATTTTAACGATTAGTGAAATTAAAAAAGTACTCAAACAGCGAGGAGAGGAGTGTTAATTATAGACGGCGATACGGCTCGCCATGCATCACGTTGGTCTAACAGAAAGCTCGGTGAGGTGTGGGTACTTAGTTCATCTTCCATTGGACCTACCTACCCCAATTGTGTTATAGTCGTGAACTTATGTATCTATGAAATTAAATAAGAACATTTCCTTTATGTATTACTTTATGCAATTGTTGTATTTAATAATGAAATAAGAGACGAAAATCCTGCCAGAGAAAGACTTCAAAAAGTCATCACTTATTGTTGGGGTTAACGTGTGCTGTAGTGGAAAAGTGGTCTGACAACGAGGACTGTTAGGCTACATTCACACGGCATTATATTTCCCGTATGTCTTATACGAGATTTTTTTCGAAATCTGCAGTGGCTATATAAAAACTGCGCAGCCGCGTGGTGGAGTATATTATTCCATGCCCAGGTTGATTTAAAGGAGGCCTCTGCCCAGCAGTGGGAATTATATAGACTATATTTATGTTATTGTTCAAACGGAGTCTAAGCCCGAAAATCTTATGTTAGAGACATAATTACTTCGAACACGTCCGGAGTATTACGGGAAAAGCACGGATTGAATAGTCACCGTGTGAACGTAGCCTTGGAAGAGGGAGAAAGAAGTTTAAGATGGAAGATAAGAAAGAATTAGACAGATAGCTGCTTAATTAATAGTTACTTACCATCTTTTCTGTCTAACAGATGACATTAGACAGAATAAGAACTGCTAAATATTCGTAAAAGCACTTATTACGAACCATCTTTCTTGAGCTATTAGGTTCTTATTTTACTCCAAGTTTAAACGTCCGATCTGAGGGTACAAAAATAAATAAGCCAATAATTTAAAAAAATGCACTTCCTATTTTCCAGAATGACCAACTTGACATTATTTTACTGACTACTCATTAGATAATGAATACAAAAATATATAATCAAAGGCTGCTTTATTTAATTATGTTTAATTTACCAGAATAGACTATTTTACTCATTCCGTTTCTTTTTTAAATATATTTTATATAAGAAACCTAAGTGTCTTTTAATTTGAAGAGAAGCACTAAACGCGGAGCGCATGACAGCAAATGGGAAATATGAATAGAATACAAACATTTTGGTTCCAGACGGGCTGGCATGCGAAGAAATCGAAGAAAGGTTCGACACAGCCGTCGTCATGGTGAAACAGAGAGATGACGACGACGCTAGAGTACTGTACAAGAGGTCTTGCACCACATACTCGAGAACCTGTTCCACCATCTCCAATCAATACAAATCCAACTCCAAACAGACGAAAAAGAAACAATCTAAGGGGTTCTACGTTGAAGGAGGGAAAATCAAAAGAGACATCAGAATAGAAACCGACTTCTGCATACGGCGTCGAAGGCTTATAAAACAACTGCTCAAAATGTCTAGTGCTGATGCCAAATCTTACCTCACGAGCAAAACAAATAAATCTGCGAAGTCCAAGTACTCAAGCATCAGTCTCACACGTCCCGTCGAAGAGTTTCGTGACGATAGCGCTAGTGGTGACAATGAGAAAACTTCAGACGTATTAAACATTTCTAACAAAGAAGATAAAATGTACAACCAATTAAACTTGCTCGTCAAAACTTGCGTTGAACAGTTTTTAGAGAATAAAGAACTTAAAAATATGATACAGACCGTTTTTGAGACGATAATGGAGAAAGAGCAAACTCAGTCTAATATGAGATCTTCGTCGTACACTACGTATGTCTTAGAAATAAACGAGAAAAATAATTCTAATTACTGTAGCGGTGTTAAACGGGTACGTTCAACTGAGGTGCAATCGTCTTACGGCATACCTACCTGCGACACTGTACCTGTCATTTATAAAACAATCAGGCTAGTATCTACTTTGAGCCTTCCAAGAAATTTGCAAAGAAAAGAAATAGGGATGTTGAAAAAGAAAGGGCAAAAAATTAAAGTCAAAAAAGGCCACTGCAAGAAAACTCTAATGGCTTTAATCAAACCGACCGAAATTATAGACAGCGAATCTAATCTAGACATTGATTTGTTTGAAGTTTCAACCAAGTCATGGCTGAAGCGATGTACGAATTTTGACGAAAATAATCTTTTGAAGAAACTAAAAATGGGCAAACCACTCATAGAAAAAAAATCTCCGAAAAACGATGTTTCTAATAATATTAAAAGAAAACAAAGAGATATGGACATCGTGGGGAGCGTAAAAGAGACAAAGAAGTTAAGACATACGCGAAGCCTTGTCGTGAATATCTTTGAGAAAAATATAAACATAGACAAAAAGTTTAATAATGACGAAGCATTCAGTGTTTTTGATAAAAACTTTACAAGCATTGATGGATCTTTAACTGAACACCCTACATGTTGTAAAAGGAACTTCAAGACTTCACAGACACTTAATGAGACTGACGAAAGCGATACTATGGTAACAATTGATTTATTAGCTAACAGTCTTGAATGTGAAAGCACAAATGCTCTAAAAAAGCCATCTGTAAACCAGTTTACAAAAAACCTAAATAAAACTAATCATAAAAGAGATACCACTAATCTCTGCGCAACAGCCAGTAAAATACAAAAGGGAATCGTGAAAAAACCTAAGAAATCATTGCCAAAATTTGAAGACATTCGACATAAAGAATTTTCTTATTTCCGCAAAAAGTTAAGTAAACAAGCTATTGAAGAACAGAAGTTTTTGAAACATTTACAGGACGTATTTAAATACTTCGGTAACTGTGAAACAAATAAGGACATGAAACTTGATATTCATGTTAACGTATATCCAAATTATGAAGAGGCGCCGAAACAGAGTCAATCTGACACTCCTCAAGATTTTATGGCGAATCCTGTCATTTACAATGTTGCTCAGAATTTAAATAGAGGACAAAATAATGCGAGTAATAAACCTAGAATTATACCTTTACTAGATAGTTCTGTTAGCCATACAAAATATTTATGCAATGAAGAAAGTCAAATAGAAGAAACGGAAACAAAGAAGAAGGGTAAAGAACGAGCCTCTATGACCAACGAATTAGGAATAAAAGAAGAACTAAGCGAGATTAAAACAGTACTTATGAGGGTTTCTAATTTAGTTCACGAGTGTGTTATTGAGAAATTGAAAGATACTGTAGCGTTACAGAAAATGTATACGCCGCAATCTGAGACATTTAAACGGACAGGGCATAAGGATAATATGGAAAAGTGTCAATCAGTTTATCACAAGAAGGTTGCTTCTAGACCCACAATGCAAACTTATAAAGGTTCTATAGGGCAGTGTCCGTCACCGTATACTATATCTAGATGTGAAGGTTGTAACAAAGAAATTATTAATTATTCAACCAATGTTAACACAAATGCCAAGCCACATCGAAATTATAACGAAGACTTACAGCATAGCCCAGTTAATCGATTATACCAAGCCGTGTCGACGAATCCCACTTGTGACGTTGCAACACAACGGTATCCACCTCTGCGTTCAGTTCTCAAATGCCCCAATTGTCAAAATTCTTTTGCACAAAATCGTCAACCCTCCATTCCTAGTTACAAAACGTGTAACGCTTATTCACAAAGTGCTCCAAATCCAATTCTTAAATGCCCAAATTGTCGTGTTGCGTTCTCACAAGACCTTCCCAGTTTTCGTAAATGTTCAATTTGCAAGTCTGCTATTTCGCAATGCCCTTCGCAGACCAATCCTAAAGCGACTCCCAAGGCATCTGTCGCACTATGTACGTCAACAGGTGCATTTACAAAGAGCGTCACTTGTAAAACTTCAAATATTCCCCACAATCATTCACCAAAATACGGTAAACATTATCGGTCTCTTGAAAGTTCTCAAACATTCCCTGTGCCTACAAATCCGACTCTACATCGTTCGGTTCCCGTACCAAGCAAATATTCAACTTCAATCGAACTACTGCCACGTGCAAAAAACCCAGTTAATACTGCACCGATTTCCCTTACTATATCTCCAACAGCTGTTAAAAAAGTTTCAACACGTAGATCTCCTTTAGTTAAATTACCAACTCATATGGGAGCTCCATTCCCGGATAGCAGAAGTGCTCCATCAAGAGGTACTCCCAGAGATAGTAACATATCGAACTTGTCAAAATGTCAGTCTCTTGGCATTCAATTTTCAAATAGATTAAAGACTGTTAGTCGGTCTGGCGTGAAATTGACAAAGGTAGGTAAAAGTGGCAAAGAGAAGGAGAAGAAAAAGTCGAAAAGTAAAAAGAAAAAGAAGCATCGTTTAAAATCGGAAAATAAATTAAAGAATCTTGCATCATATCGGATTATTGAAAGTGAGTCAGTAATTGAAGTTACAGATATGACGCTCTCTAAAGGTAAATTTGACTCTACTGATGCTGCCAACATAGGTTTAAATTGTTCATTCCCTCAAGGTAGATCGTTGTACGAAGTTTCTTGCGAAGAAACGAAGAAAAAGCTAACATATGTCTCGACATCACAGGATGCCGGACCCAGTAAAGGTTTCTGCAACACTCTGCCACGAGATTCAGCAAAATGTCTTTATACGGTTACTACAGAATTAGTAAACATTCAACCTTGTATTCCTGAAATCAGAAATATGGAGAGTTCAGAAATAGAGCTTAATAGTGTAGAAAATAGAAATCTAAAACCTAGTTTTGGTAGCACTATTATACAAGAATCGTTCAACACAGAATTTGTAGGCAACACAAATGAAAATGCAACGAAGGAATTGAAAATCGAGTCAAGTAAATCAGTGGATAAGAAAATGAAACTATTGAAATATATGCAGTCTGACGTTGTAATTGCAATGCCAAGAAAACACCTTGACATGGCGCGCAGGAGACCAAAAAAAGCAAAACCTAAAGATTTAAAATCAAAACTACTTGAATGGAAGCGTTACCTCAATTACACCATATTGTTTATTCTTTTACTCCTCATGGTTATTTTCCTCAACTATGTGTACTTAGGAGACTCTACAAGAGAAACTACAAAAGGAAAGGGCCACGATACCGCACCTGCACCTGTACGAAACGTATCCCAATACAAAGTGTCTCTTTCTGAATTAGGGTTTTAGATTTTTTGTGTTTACTTTCTATTTTGAATAAAAGTTTATTTTTGTGAAATCATTTTTGTACAAAACCTAAGTACTTATTGGCTCATTACAAGAACAGATACGCTGCGCTCTTCTGTCACTTTCTCTTTCTTTATTTCTTCTTCTTCCATCGTGTGGGTTGTGAGATCAATAACCGACCTAATCAACATGGCTCAGGTAAACAGGTACTTAAGGTAAGAGTAGTCGGGACCGACACGAAGTCATATTATTTTCCGCCAATCAGGTGATCGGTCCCTAATATTTACTGATGATCGTGATCCAATACTTAATAGGTAGGTAAGTACTATTCCGTTTTGTAGACTAATTACCATATTCCTGTCCATTGCCAACCGCATCGGCTAAGTATCAGACACAATTTAAGGCAGGTATTACAAATTCAGATAAAGTGACGCTGCTAAGTTCTTGCATTGAGCAACTTTACTAATTATAAAACGAATACAAAAACCAATAATTATCATAATCACGACCGAAGAGCGTGGGTCACCACACAGACGATAAATCTATTAGGCTGATTATACTCACGTACGTCATATAATAAATTCATTGTTACAGAAATCAACAGTAACGCATTATCAGAATGCAAGCCAACAAAGAAAAAAAATCAGAAAAAAAGATTCGACCAAAGTCTAACACACGATTTCCGAAAAAGATGCCCACTTATGTCGTCGCATTTGCCGTTAACGATAAGTACGACGATGAGACGATTGCAAGTCATCAGTCAGTACAACAACGGACATCCAGTCTCGGTTCCCTTTCGACGAGTTCCTCGTCGAAAACCTTCACCGTATTTGATGACACTCAAGAGATTTCCTCAACCATTGATCTCTCTGAAAGCAATAAGGAAATCAAAATAAATGTAGAAGATAACGAGCTTGTGGATAAAGAGTCCCTCGAAACTACAATCTACGTGGTAGATGACAATCTTAATGAGGAAGACCTGAATAAACAGCCACAAGTGTTGTTCGATTCTACGAAAATCAACAGGCATAAAATGCCGAGGAAAAGATCGAAGAACCACAATGGCACAGTCAAAATCCGAACTATTAATTTCAAGAACAAAGGCAGCAAACTTACTAAGAAGATTCAGAAGTACTATGTGGATAAACGTACTGCGTCGGCCCAAATCCAAAAGGATCTCTGTTCTGATTGCATATCAAAAGTGGTATCGCGGTGCAGGGTCGTGAAGAATGCGTTGGCGAAAGAAAACCTACTCGAGGCTGTGAATCAAGAAATGACTGCTGAGGAGAGAGACGAATATAGAATAGAAAATGAATCAATAAAATCTTCACCGTCTACTGCAGTCGCATCAAAGAACAGTTTTTCGAGTGATAACACTTTAGTATGCAAGAATAGTTCATTAAATGACGACTTTTACAGTATTGGAGATAGTATTGGAGCAACTAGTTCTGAGATTGATACGAGAAAGCTGAATGGGACTGCGTATAATACACCAGTTGTTAACGTTAACGTCGCTCTAGCAGTAACACACATGGGTAATAATAACAAGCAAGCGTCTGATATGATGAACGAAAAGTTCATGTATGAAGAGAGCCTGACTAGTACTGGATCTCCAAATCGATTTTCCATCCCTCTCACATCGAAGCCCCCGACTACGGAAACTTCTAGAGAAATTGAATCTCATAAGATTTCCAGGGTATCCTCCTCAGAATTATTGACTGCTGTTAGTTTGGTTAAGTATAGCAACACAACTCTGACTCTTCCAGAAAGGGATTCTATATCAGACGTGTCTAGTGATAAATTTGTGATAGCTCGAACGAGCTCCGACTTTAACAGATGTTCACCGACTGATGGATCTACTTACGTGATATCGTCTTCAAATTCTGGATCAAAACTTCGTAGAGATAACATACAGGTAAGCCCGCACTTCATCAGTAATCCAAAGACAAATAGTAAGAAGATGTTGCTACAGGACAGTATAGATTCTTGGGGCACGTATAGAGTAGAGCCGCCATCGCCGGCTCCATCACATTCACCCATCGAATTCAAAAATAATTACAACAATGTTATAGTAACTGAAAATAAAACTGTAACTATACCTATTGAAAAAATTAAGGAACCCCCAATTCCTAATTCGAATATATTTGTAAAAAACTTTTTGGTAGGGAGTACAGAAGTTTTGCCACAAAAAAATATTAATTTGCCGAATGAGGCCGCTTTGAAAGAGATGATGACAAATGAAAAACAAAAAGTTACGTGTAATCAGGAGTCTAGGACTGTTCCAACATCAAATCTAACTGATGTGTGGGAAAAGCTAACTACTGTAGTAGACGTGATCGTACAAAGACTCGAGGAATCTCTGGCGGATAAAATTATAAAGGAAATTAAGTCTGTATCGAAGGCACAGTACACAAATTCTATTAATTTAGAAGCTATAAACGTAGCGACAACGAAATCGTTTGGTATAGATTATAACATTTATAAAACCATGGCAGAAAAGGAAACGCTTACGAAAGATAAACCACATGTCGACGAAGACAAGAGCTTTCAATGTAGTCTTGTTGATAATGATGTGATAGACAGTTTGATGCAGAGACTAAGTATGGAAGGACCGAAGTATTTGATACAAACATCGTCTCCTTTAGCGAAGAAGATAAAAGAGCCAGAGTTGTTGAAAGACTACTTTGAGGTACTGAAGGCTCCTGTGATAAAAGCTGGGTTGAGAGAGGAGTTTATTGGTATAGATGACGCGATGACGACTTCAACATGTACCGCTGGAGTAGCGGAGGGGAAGCTTCGTAAGTTTAGCGTTCTGAGATCAGCGATAAACGCTCCCTTCGCTTTCCTTCGAGAGAATATCTTCATCATCACAGCTATTCCGACGTTCTTTGTATTTTTGTTCCTAATGTATATTGTTATAGCGCTTTTGGTGAAGATTTGGTAAAGTGTCTCGTTAAACTTGCGGTTTTATTTTGTCCTCTTCTTAACGCTTAGCCTTAGTGGTATCAAATCTTCTTATCGTGTGGGTTGTGAGGTGGAGTACGAACCTCATCAATACCCCCTGTTCCACATATCCCTACTGGTCTATCCCTACTGATAGGGAAGAATGGAATATTTTTCACATATAGCTACTAGAGGGAATATTTTTCCACTGATCTCTATTGATAAATTGAGGGTTATTACTAAGCCGCCAATGGCCCCTGACATGGTTCATGTAACGACTACATACCTACATCAGTAAGTAGTAACCGGGACCAACGACTTAACGTGCCTTCCGAAGCACGGATCATCTTACTTTCGGACAATCAGATGATCAGCCTGTAATGTCGTAACCAAACTAGGGATCACAAAGTGATTTTTGTGATACGTCCCCACCGGGATTCGAACCCGGGGCCTCCGGTTCGTGAGCCCAATGCTCAACCACTGGACCACAGAGGCCTAGTATCAGATTAAAGCGGTCACGCGTTCGACATTTTCCATTCGCTGTGCTGCATTACGTCTTTTAAATACATCCACACGGCAGAATTAATTGGAAAAAATCGCCGCACATTTAACACAGTTCCGTTGTTTCGTTCAGTAAATCATTTTAAAAAGCACGATATTATTCCCAGAAAACGGTTATGTAAACTGTAAAGTTCCATGCTTATAATAACGGACAGGCAAAATGAAAATATTTGCAATTTTAATATTAGGATACTTACAGAGATGTAATCATTTCGGACCCACGATACCTCTGACGATACCCCTTCGTGGGTCTTTTAAAATTAACGAGATGACAAAATTATTATTAATTAGTGTCACAACATTATTAGTTGGGGTATCGTTTGACTTTAAAACACCCACGATACCACCAGGGGTATCGCCAGGGATATCGTGGGTCCGAAATGGATTGGCTAGTTATGCTACGAACTGCCTCTGCGAAATGAATGAATGCAAACAGTTAGGAAGCGGTATTTATTTAAGCTTAAATAAATAGTCATTTTACAATACACGTAATTGCGAGTAGAACTAATAGTAACACACTGTTCACGGCCCGATTGAACTTAAACATAACTGGCGAGTACTGAGTGTTTATATCGTGGCCTGATCATAGAATTGATCATTTCATGATGTGCTCGATCATTTCATGAAATGGTCATATTTCCACATTATTTCCATATTTTTGGACATTTTTATTTTATTTGTTGGCCACATCATAATGTAGTTTGGCCAGATCAATGAACACAAAACATTTAACGATATGAGCAACTAAATGCATGATTACTTCATGATATGGCCAAACGTTGGCAAACATATCGTAAAATTAGTAACATTATCCTCCGATAGTGGCGCTGGTGTCGATTATATTTAAAATTTGATTGATATTATAATTGGTGAATCAATTAATTGTACATATTTCTATATCGAATAGGAACATAATTTTGAACCTAAGAAATTAGTCGACTATTCGCATTTTTATTAATACACCACATAGCATGGACACCGCCTACATTAACGATATGGCCAAACATTGATTGATATATCATTAAACGTTGACGTTTCGACATACATCACCCGTCACTCTCTCACAATACTGCAGAGAGAGAGACAGATGATCTCTGTCGCGGCGAGAAGGAGTCGCGTGCTTACGGTGCTAATCCCGCTGGGGGTTTAAAAAGGCCACATTGTTGCAATTCACCTAAAAAGCAATATTGCTATTTGACATTTGTTGACATTGCGCACTTACCTTTATATGAAAATGTCAAACTGCAATATTGGTTTTTAGAGGAATCGCTGGGATGGGAGGAATAGGCGCGGTTTATCCTCATCCAAATGAAAAGAAAGAAGAAATTCATAAAAACCAAATAAAAACAAAAACATTGAATCAAAATACTTTCATTTACTCAAATTTCGACATTATAGATACAAGGAAGGAAACAAAATTTGTCGAAACATTTGAAAAGGGTAGCCGACGAGCGTTCGTTTAATTAAGTGAAAAACATATTCTTAATGAGATCGAGTTCCAAAGAATCCCCCATAGAGTTCCTTAATTTTACACTGTAATTTCAGAAGGATGTTTAAAATTATTAATATTTAATAACAGAATATTGCTTTGAGGAATCTATTTATTATTAATAATAATAATAAATAACATAACCTTTAAACTCTGTAAAATCCCGAAATTGAATTCTAATATTAGTAAAGGGTGTAGAAAAGTTAGAGGGTGGTAAATACGGAATCTATAAATAGTCTTTTTACCAGAAATTATACATAGCTGTCGGACATCAGAAGTAAGTTTTTTATATTTGTTCAATTTATTTTTAACCGAAACCGTGTCGGTCTAACAGAAAGCTCAGCGAAGCTTGGATACTCAGCAGTTATTTTTTTTTTTACTTATTGTAGATTTGCCGCAGATGGCATTAACTACTTGGCCGGAAAAATGAGGAGCGCTGAAGGCTCTCACTCGGTATCAATATGCGATGGATGTACCGACTTATAAAGGTTACAACAACATGCCTGAGGGTGCCCAGTGGGGCGGGACCTCGGCTCAGGGCGTCGTCTGAGAGGAGTATAATTTGAAAAAAATTCAATCGACCCCAGTGGGCCGATAGCGTTAAGCTCTGAAAGAAAAGCGTCCACCCCGGCAGGGTCGGTATGAGAATATAGTCATAAAGCTTAGGTTATTTTTATAACATGACATCTTTTTATGACATGTCTGAGATCTGTATGGGTTTAATCTAGCTGGTAAGATCGGTCATCTAACTTACAAAAAGAAGTAGCAAGTAACAGTAGTAAGTAACTTACAAAAAAAAAAAAAAAAAAAGTGCTTAAAGTAGATATAAAACCATCCAGACCTTATAAGAAACACATTAATTGAAACTTGAAGTGCTTAAACAAAAAATATTCCAATAATAAGGTCCATACTTTTTTTTATAATACATTAGGTCATACCTATATTCCCAATTAGGCTAGTCAGAGATACATCCATCGCAAGGTGAACTAAGTACCCACGCCTCACCGAGCTTTCTGTTAGATCAACGTGATAGGTGGTGAGCCGTATCGCCGTCTATAATGGTCGAGCCAAAGTGTTGATAATTGCACTTCAGATAAATTGGTGCAACTGCAGTACCAGGAATCGAACCGGCGCTCCTCATTCGAGATACGAGCCGGTGACACGTACGATCAACAGACAGTAGTTAAACAAAAACTTTACAAAAAAGGTTATTATAAAGTTAGTGATTATTTAGAAGATATGAATGCATGGGATTAACTGTCTGAGAACTGATATTAGGCAGCTAAATTACTCAATTGTATACCAATATTTTATGTTTATTTTTATTTATTTTTAAAGAACGTCTAGGGCCCTGTGCCGAGGTTTTTCTTGCAGCTTCTTTTCCCCGGCTATGTACAGGTTGTGAGAAGCTGCAGTAGTTTTAGGCGGATGAGACGTTCGTTATGTAAAATTGACGATTCAAAGTGTAACTATGTTACCTACTGAATAAAGATATTTTTGAATTTGAATTTGAATATACTTTAATTTTATTTACAACTGTCAAAATATTAAAATAAATAAACCTACAAGTACGTTAAATAATTAAGTTAATAAATATCTTATTTTTGTTTTGATGAAAGTTGCCTATTTAAAAAAATACCTAATATTTCAAGGCAAATGGTAATTCTTATAGTTGGACAAATATTTTAGATCCTTGTTTGGGTAATATCAGAGGCTGTGGACGATTTACTATTCTTGAGCTAACACTAAGTGTCCGGATTTGTCCAAAGTGAAGATCGGTCGCACTCGACCTTGGCGAGACCTGAAATAAAAAAAATAATAAAGACAATAAGTTCTGTAATAAGAACGTAAAATTCCACTTGATTTTACTCAGAATAATGAGCTGAATCGCCCCCTCAGTATTCGTTACGGTGTCACTAACACCCATACCACTTGTATGGCTATCTGTACTTACACGGGGTGTTAGTGACACCATAACAAAAACCGAGGGGGATGATTCTAACTATGATTCTGAGTTAATATCAAGTGGAATTTCCTGTCGGAAAATTCATGGAAATGTTAGTCCTTTTTATTATTTTCAGTTCCATACTTTTCCACACTTGATATCAAAGAATGATAGTCTGAATCATCCCTCAAAGGTTTCGTTACGTTGTAACTAACACCCTTTATACAAGACTCTAGAATATAAGCCACACTATCCGGGCGATACCAGACGGAACCCCATTTGTCCGGCCAAGTAGTTAATAATTCACGCAACAAAAAACATACGATTAAATAGTAGGTAAGTACGTAAATGTTGTTACATAAGTCACAAATTGTAATTGGGTTAATGGGGTTGGTAATTCACCTCAAACCCACACGATAGAAGAAGAAGAATGTAATTTGGGTGAGGGAAAAGCTACGAATTTGGTACGGGGCGGAGAGTTACCGTTCTATACGTAGTTATTCTTTATGCTTTAAACATATTGTAGGAATTGGTTAGTTTCCTAGGTCAAAGGTAAATTATGAAATTCTGATTCAGTACTAAATAAAGACAAATCTAAAGGTCACAAAAAACACATTCTTTTTTCTACTTATTAACTTACTTCATTTATGATTTTTTTATAAAGAAAAATGCAATAATAAGTGTGACATTTTGACACGGTTTTTCTATGACGTCACAGGTTGCTTTTTCATACAAATTCCATAGAAATTTCGTGTTTTGACGTTTAATTAAAAGTAACTGATTTGACTACTTAGAAACTACTCCATTACGGGAACAAGTTAAGCATGTGTCAGGAAGTGAACTGATATTCATCATCATCAATTTAAGAGCCACGCTCTTGTCGGTGTAGCATTTTCCATTCCAGTCTATCAAAGGCCAATTCCTTGACTTCCCTATAAGACACGACGTTAACCTGATATTAGGCAGCTAAATTACTCAATTGTATAACAATATTTTATGTTTTTTTTTAAAGAACGTCTAGGGCCCATTGCCGAGGTTTTTTTGTAGCTTCTCTTCCCCGGCTATACAAGCTTGTGAGAAGCTGCAGTAGTTTTAGGCGGATGAGACGTTTGTTAAGGTTCATCATATCCATCTTTGGAATTCGTATCAACAGTGGCTGCAAGTTGTCTTTGATTACTTGTGGCTCTGCCCACCCCATTAGGGATTACGGGCGTGAGTTTATGTATGTATGTATGTATGAGACGTTTGTTATGTAAAAAATTACTTAGATTCAACTATGTTACCTACTGAATAAAGATATTTTTGAATTTGAGTGAAGTTGTTACCTTAGCTTGGCAGATTTCCTAAGAGAGCCTCTGGAAACAGCGGTGGCTTCAGCTATGGCTTGCCCGTCACCCGTCACAGCCTGAAACAAGACACATAGAAGAAGAAGTAGAAGTTTTGACCATCACCAGACTGCGTGACGGCTCACCACCTATCACCATGGTCTAACAGCAGGGCTGACACGCGCAACGTGATAAAATTATCGATCGATTCAATAAATTTTATCAAAATCGATAAGTTTGTTTTCCCCTAACATGCGTGTCACGTGATTTTTCGTATTTTGACAGAACGACTTAACTTATTAGCGCCAATCAACATAATTATATCGTCAGAATCGTTAAAATTTTCGTGACAAAATTTTATCAAATTGCGTGTTAGCCCTAGGTACAGGAAGCTACACAGCCACTGTTACCATCATCTGTCAAGATGTAGTGGTCAATGATGATGATGATTATGTCTTCTCTACCAGGTGCAAGGCCCTTAGTCCATTGGGTCCATGTTGACACTATAATACTTATTACTTCTAAATTTTTATAATACAACGTTTTGTACGAACACATGGTCGCAATGGAATATTTCTATTATATTCTATTCTTAAACACAAATAGGCACTTATTGGTGTGAGTACGAACCTCGTCCGTGTTGGCTTCCGTGGTGGTCTGGTATCCAGGATTGGCTTGAACCCTGGGGACAGGCACTGGGGCTCCATACGTGGCGTAGACACGGGGCTGCGTTCTGTAAGGCAATAAACATTTACAAAACGTAACAACATTGCTTCACGCCTATATCCCCAAAAGGGTAGGCAGAGGAGGTTATACTTACACTCCTCGCCATCTTTGTTTAAGTCCCATGTAAGGTCACGAGCATTAATATGTATACACTTTGGTACCATGTCACATTAACTTTTTTGACAAATTGAACTGTAAGTCTCACTAAATGTCAAATTAGTGCGACAGAGTCCTACAGTGGGTACATTATAATTATTGCTCATGACTGTAATAGGAACCGAGCCTATTGTCATCATTAACCATTTATTTTCCCTTGGCAGGTCGGAAGGACAGACAGGAAGTCGATTCAGTAAAAACCGGACCAAATCTTCAGGTTAGATAAAAACAAGGAATTACCAATGTTAAATAGAACAGAATCGATCGACCTACTCGTATTCTCGACTGATACATCACTATGGTGGTGAACGTCACAACACTGGCTTAAGTATTTTGACAGATCTATTTCGTACCGCGCATTGAGGCTATTGTAAAATTGTATCTTATTGAAATATAATTAATCTAACAATTCTAAAAATAAACATTTAATTAATTTGTCTAATTTATTTATCTTAATTGGAGATGTCCTTAGAAAAGATTCGATTTACTCTGAACCGGCGCCGGCGTGCGTGTATGAATCGATTGATGAATGTGGAGGAAGCAATAGAAGTATGTCAGGATCGAAGCAAATGGAATTTCATAGTCTCTGCTTACTCCGGCGGGAAATAGGCGTGAGATTTTGTATGTATGGATTGAAATATAATCACTAATTGTACTTAATTAGGAGGAGCTCGGTGGCGCAGCGGTAAACGCGGTCTGCGATTGTTGAAGTTAAGCAACTTTCGCAAAGGCCGGTCATAGGATGGGTGACCACAAAAAAAAAGTTTTCATCTCGACCTCCTCCGTGCTTCGGAAGGCACGTTAAGCCGTTGGTCCCGGCTGCATTAGCAGTCGTTAATAACCACCAATCCGCACTGGGCCCGCGTGGTGGTTTAAGGCCCGTTCTCCTTATCCATCCATAGGGAAGGCCCGTGCCCCAGCAGTGGGGACGTTAATGGACTGGTGATGGTAGGTGTTCTGTTTAAAGTGGGGGGGAACACACTGGCTAGACCTTCAGTCCAGGCAGGCTCGTGAATCATTTACCATAGGCAGTAATATAATTATTATTCTTCACATGACATGAACAAAAGTGGGTAATGTCATTCATTACCATAAAGACGTGACCGAAGGCAGGCCTCAGGATATTTGAATTCAATATCATGAGTGGCCTTGAGCTGTTATTCCTTGGCCTAGCTGGCGAGTGCATATGAATAGGGTCGACTTTAAGTCAATCATATTTCTTATCACTAGTGCTAATTCCTGCAGACATCTCCTAATTTTATTTTAGGTTATACCTGTCATTTTCTTATCCGCTGAAAAAGAAAGGGACGGGTAATCGACAGGCATAAAATTTATGGAATACACGTCAATTTTAAGCAGAAATCTAAAACAACCGTCTAAAAATTTTACATCAGCCAATAACCCGACAGAGTTAAGTAGACAGCACGTCAAATGGATTGCATACCAGCGAGATGCCTATTTTATTCCCCCGGGTTACGTATTCGTTTTAAAATAAACTTGTTGATAATCCTCCGTCCCTTTCATTTTCGGCGGATAAGAAAATGACGGGTATAACTTAAAATAAAATTAGAAGGTGTCTGCAGGAATCGGGCTCACTATCGTAATAAGGTTATAAAGAAATAAATAATACAGACTTCTTCTTCTAACGTGTGGGTTGTAAGGTGATTTACCAACCTCATCAACCCTGGTCTCTGGGTTATTATTGAGCCGCCAAAGGCCCCTGGCATGGCTCATGTAACGACTACTTACATCAGTAAGTACTAACCGGGACCAACGGCTTAACGTGCCTTCCGAAGCACGGATCATCTTATTTTTTTGGACAATCAGATGATCAGCCTGTAATGTCCTAACCAAACTAGGGATCACAAAGTGATTTTTGTGATGTGTCCCCGACCAGGATTCGAACCCAGGGCCTCCGGATCATGAGCCTGTACGCCAGCACGGAGGCCGTAATAATATAGACATAACGCATGTTTGTCACAGGGACTGTAACCTACAACCTGAAAGAGGGCAGCAGTAACTACAAATACCATTCAGAGGCGGAGGACAGGAGTCTTAGTACGGCCACAGGTACGGCTTTGAAACAGTCTACACAGGGCGCCATCCCACTCGCGTCAGAGTACTGCGGGGTGGGTTAAAAAAGATAGCACGGTGAATGTTACACCAACAAGAGCGTGGATTAATGATGATGAACGTATGCTTTATAAAGCATATTCTTAAAATTGTCTATAATTAAAAAGGGGGTCGATTAAGTCTTCTTATCTTATCTAGCCTAAAGTGTCCCACTGTTGGGCAAAGGCCTCCCTCCATTTCTTCCAGGACTCTCTCTCTCCAGTGCTATTAAGTAGTTAAACGTAATATTTATTTTCTTATTGCTTTCAACAAGAAAATTACTAGGTATTGCAAAATACTTATTAACTACCTATCGCTTTTGATGAAAGATCTAAAACTTTATAATTACAATTTAAACTTAAGATACCTAACTAATTAAGAATTTGCGCCCAAAACCATTTAAAAAGTATTTCACAAGTCTGACGGAACTTTTTATTAAAATTAGTAATGAAATGTTTTGATTCCCCTACTTGACTGAAGTATTATTTTTTATTCTATGACTGAGGGTAAAAAAGCATTATAGGTATTAAATTGGTTCAGCGTCTCGTCATAGAATAAATACTAATAATAATCTACAGAAGAGACACTCCGCCCTGCGCCAATACAGCTGTATTTCTGATTGCCGATTGCTAAATGATGTCCAATAATATGATGAAGAACCAGGAGCGAATCCAGCTTTTATGTTAGGGGGGATCACCAGCTCGCAGACAACCTATCTCCGTAGAGAATTAGATAAAATTGCAGTGGCTATCCATGACCCAACCTGTCGCCCAGGGGGGGTCATGCCTCCCATAACCCCCCTGGATCCATATCTTAAGTCCGATTTCTTTTTCATTATTATTAATATTTGAATTTAAATTGTAGCTATAACTTACCTAGCACCAAAGGCAGTGGCGACAGCGGTGGCTGTAGTTCCATCATCTTCCCGTTCCTCCTTCTCCTCGGACTGGTCAATTCCATTCCCTTGCTGGTTAGCATCTAGACCACTCTGCAGAGAATCTTGGTTCTGCTGAGCTATTTGAGCAGCCAACTGTTGCTGATAGGGATCCTGAACGATCAGTTGTGGTTGGAATAATTGCTGCTGGTAAGAGTTCAAAGGTTGCTGTAACTCTGGCTGGTACTGATTCGCCGGTTGCTGGTAACCGAACTGGTACTGGTAAACCAACTGAGGTTGCTGCGGTTCGTCGGCAGGCTGATCTTGCGGGCGGGGTAATAATTGGTTTTGCTGCGGCTGTAAAAAGGTTGGTTGCGGTTGCTGAGGGAAGGTTTGGACGGGTTGTACAGCTTCGTATTGGTTTGGTTGATACTGGTTGACGGGAAGCTGTTCAGGTTGAGCTGCAGTTTGGGTTATAAAGTAGCTTGGGGTTTGAGCAGCTTGTTGGGTTGGCACTGCTTGTGGTTGAATCAACTGCGGTTGTTGAACATATTGGGGTTGGGCAATCTGGCTTGGATATTGATATTGCTGTTGACTGAAGACTGGTACAACAGGTACTTGCGCAGGATCGTAAGCAACTTGTTTCTGAGCTGGTTCCAAGAATATCGGCGCTCTCAGCTGGCCCAACTGCACAGGAGAGAACTGATTCTGCAACTGCAACTGGGCTAGCGAAGCCAGGTACAATTCGGGAGAAAATTCCTGAACATTTTGCTTAGATACTTCTACCGTTACTTTCTCTTTCTTGTCACTCTCGTCGGCGACTTCTCCTTGGTTTAAATTTAAGGCTTCTGTGGTTGTTTCTTGAGGGGTGGTTTTAAAGTCATCAGGTTTAGGAGTTGTTGTAGATGTTCGTGGGACGAATTGTCTTGGTACTGGTTGGTTGACCCGGTTGGCATTGGCACTAGCCAAAGCGGCCTCCAAATGTCTCTGCCTCTCGAATTCTCTGTAGATATCTTGCTGGGCCTGTAACTGAGTAAAATGCGTTTCAAAATCTTTAAGTTAGTAACCATAAAAATAATCATTATATTTTTCAAAGGAGAGGGAAATCAAATGTGCTGCTCGTATAAATGTCATTTGAAAGGTGGGTATTGAGGGGCTTTCCAACCGACGTTCTCCAAACACACGACAGATGGCGTTGTTCACTTTTTACGTGATAATTACCTCTATTTTTTCAATGCTGGGGTACATAATTATTCGAAAATAATGTAATGGCAGAAGCATATATAAAACTAATAGTTGCTTGATATTCGGATCACATTATGTAATTGCTTCTCTTTATTTTGATCTGAATAATAATGGGTGGAAGTTGTAATTGTACCTTGATGTAATAAAAAGGGTCACCATTTATACCCAAAAACAAAGATAAAAGACGCATATGTCTGTTATATATGAAATTAGAAGTTTAAACGAAGAAAAAGCTTAACAACGCCATCTATCGTGTTTTTGGGGAACGCCGATTGGAAAGTCCCTTATTACTGTGATGGAGTGGTGCAAACGCTTGTCAGTTTTCTAATCCTGCCTGCTTGCCTGTTGAGCCATAAGGCGCAAAAAAAAATTTAAAAAGAGTAAAAAATATTAATATTTCAACCCACAGCTCTATAACCCTTTTAAATCATGCATCCCCCTTTATATAGCACTTACTAAATTGAACACTTTTGACTTTACGACGCCATCAAAAGTTTTGGATTAGCTTCTCAAGAAATAATGAGCTTAAATAATGATCAGGGGCTAACTGAGGGTGTAACTATGAACTCTTAGGGCGATTATTTATAGATATATTCGCTCGAATTTTCCGTAGGTACCCTGACCGCTGAGGTGATTAATTCATTGTGTCTGAATGATTCATTCTCGGAATTCAGAGAGAATGAATTCATATTAGACATCTCTCTAGCATTATTTCATTTTTCACAGGGTCCGCTTACCTAACCTGAAGATTTGACAGGTCCGGTTATTTACAGAAGCGAATGCCTGTCTGACTTTCCAACCCGCGAAGGGAAAACCAGCCCAATACAGGTTAAGTCACATACCTCCGAAATGCATTTCTCGTGGGTTTCCTCACGTTTTCCTTAACCGCTGAGCACGTGATAATCATTTATGATCCAAACATGAATTCGAAAACAATTTCGATAATCATTGGTTTAGGCCTGTCTTGGATTCGAACCTGCGACCTTAGAGTGAGAGACAAGCGTTCGACCAACCGAGCTACCACGGTTCGGGCGAAGGAACTATTGTATAGAATCTATAAATGATCGCTCTAAGACATAATAAATAGTAAATCGTTGTTCTCGTTAACGATTTCATTAATTACTGAATTGTGCTAAGTATACTAACTTTATTCCTTCTTATAAGGAAAGAATGGTGTATAAAATATCCCAACAAAAACATTTTCATGTAAAATGTAGCCAAGACGAGATGATATCGATCACAATTGTCCAAAAGTAAGATGATCCATGCTTCGGAAGGCACGTTAAGCCGTTGGTCCCGGTTACTACTTACTGATGTAAGTACGTAGTCGTTACATGAGCCATGTCAGGGGCCTATGGCGGCTCAATAATAACCCTGCCACCAGGGTTGATGGGGTTGGTAATCCACCTCACAACCCACACGATAGAAGAAGAAGATCGATCACAATGTCAAAAAGTCATCAGATCTCATGTAGCGACAAGTTTCTAACTCTACACGTCCTAATTACTTATACAAACTATAAGTTCACAAACTCTACACTTTAGGCAAAATATGTGGCTTGGCCATTTCGCTACCATCACATGAACTTAAGGTGAAAAAATTATTTCCCTATCGCCACCTTCTAAAGTCTTTAATAATACAAAGAATTTCGTTATTAATATTAAGTACAATTGGTTCATCAAATATATAGGTCTAACCTGAGATTGTCTCAAATTTTGCTCCAAATTCCTTAAGTCAGAGTTGAAATTGGGTCCAGCATATTGATTCCCATTTACAGGAGACAGCTGGAATATCGGCAGTTGTTCCTTCAATAATACAAAAAAAAATCGTTTATTTTCAAAGTACTTAGATCCTATGTAAATTGAAAGTCAAAATTATATTTTATTTCTGTCTTATTCATAGATATCAGAACCTTTACTCAAAGGTTGCTTGGAAGAGATTGCTACTTAACAACAAGGCCGCCTATTGTACTTTTCCTATTTGTTTTGTATTACCTGTGTGTGGAATAAAGTATTTGTGATATTAAGAAAGAAGTGATTTTGCGATCAAATAAAACGACAAAGTCAATATTATGATCTAGGCAAGTAGGCACTTTGCGATATACAAGCGGGACCTCGAAAATCGTTCTCAACAACACGGTTTTTAGTTGATGTGTTACTATACTTAGCACTGTATTGATTGGATTGTTTCGTTAGTGTTATTATAATACTGTTTTATTTCTTATATATTCAACAAGTTAAAAATGTTTTATTAAACATAAAACAACATACAGTTATCTACAAATAGAAAAACTTCTCCGAAGCATCACATCGAGGCAAAGTGTCCAAAAGACTGGCAGCATTTCCCCTTTGAACAGCTAAACTAACCTTTTGACAAAAGTAGCTGCCAGCCCTCGGGTCGTGCGTTGCCTCGACGGGACGCCTCGAAGGGTCCTTAATGAAACCTTTTGTCTCCGGGCCAAATGGCTACATTATCAATTCATAACATACATACATAAATAGCCTATATACGTCCCACTGCTGGGCACAGGCCTCCCCTCAAACAACCGGAGGGGGTATGGAGCATACTCCACCACGCTGCTCCACTGCGATTGGTGGAGGTATTTTTACGGCTAATAGCCGGGACCAATTCAACAACAATATAATTACCTGTTGTGTTGGTAACCCTTGCACTGACACGTCGACTTCTGGGGTTCCGTACTCCTTATTTGGCGTGCCATATTCCTTGTTTGGCGTTCTAGGATCACTGGGAGGGATATACTCTTGTTTCTGTGGGTTCCTGTTCCGGGGGTCTAGAGGGGTCCTCTCTGGGAGTTCCAAGGTTGGGCCGTTAGGTCTCCAGCCGCTTGGGGCGTATTGACTGACTGCCCCGGTCACTAATAGAGCTGCTACTGCCAATATGCCCTGGGGAGTAAATTGTGTGTCTTAATATACATAGACAACTCACGCCTGTGGTTCACTTCTGTGAACACCAACCACGAACAGCGCCATGACTCTCCCCGCGGCTTATGCTGAGTGAGGTCATTTTATGAAGGACGCTGCTGACGACTATTTCTACCGCTTCTACGGCCTTTTTTCAGCTTTTTTTTTTTACTTTTTATACAGTGACATCACTACAGTAACATGATTAGTGACATCGTAACGAAAACTTTGAGGGATGATTGAGCTCATGATTCTGAGTTGATATCAAGCAGAATTTTCGTCGAAAAAGTCATGAATTTTCCGAGAGAAAATTCCACTTGATATAGACTCAGAATCGTGGTCTGAATCACCCCCTCAGTATTCGTTACGATGTCACTAACATGCGGTATATTTTTTATGATTTATATCTTTTCGCTTTAGAAATAAGAGTCATTTATTCAAGCTAATTATCATGGATAGGTAAACATTTTGAAGATCAATTTAACATTTTTTTAATCTATTTCATTTGTTCTTCTATCAGTTATTGTCCTTATGTTGTCACTGTGGCTTCCTTGCATAATAAGAGAGTCCATAGCGCTCCCCATTTGTCCGGCCTGAAGTAGTAAATGCCATATTCGACAAATCTACAATAAACCTTTAAAAAAAATGAGAAATTGCACTTTGACCGCGACTTCGACTGTCATGTTAATATTATTTCCCTGTTAACCATTACACTTATCTAACACTTAATTTTGATTCCGACACAAAAAAAAATCCTATACTATACTTATTAACTTGTTTCACTATAAAACTATTTATTATCAATATGTCGCACTGAACAATAGGAACGTGTAATCACCTTCATTTTCGTTGACTTTCGCTTGCTGTGTGCGCAGACGCATCGGTTTTTATAGACACTACTTTCCGCACTTTACATGCTCGTCGCGCGCAATACCGACCTTAAGAACGCCTTGTACCTCGTGCCGAAACTTGGTAACTTCGATTTATCCTCTTCGGAAATACACATTGAATCATCCCTACATGATATTACAAACAGACACGAAGCCCGTAACCTGGTTAGCGGTCTTCTATCGTGTGGGTTGTGAGGTGAAAACCGACCTCATCAACCCTGGTGTCAGGGTTATTATTGAGCCGCCAAAGGCCCCTGGCATGGCACATTAACGACTACATACTTACATCAGTAAATAGTAACCGGGACCAACGGCTTAAAGCACGTATCATCTTACTTTCCGACAATCAGGTGATCAGCCTGTAATGTCCTAACCAAACTAGGGATCACAAAGTGATTTTTGTGATATGTCCCCAACGGGATTCGAACCCGGGACATTCGGATCGTGAGCTACTTACTAAAACTAACGTTACTACTTACTGATGTAAGTAATCGTTACATGAGCCATGTCAGGGGCCTTTGGCGGCTCAATAATAACCCTGACACCTGGGTTGATGAGGCTAGTATCCCACCTCACAACCCAACGATAAGAAGTCTGGTATTACAGAGATTATCATATTTTATATTAAACTAGGACCCCGCCCTGGCGTGGTCGATGATTTCCCTCATTCAGCGTTTATATAGCTATCGGCCCAATAGGGTCGATTAATTTCTAATGAGAACCGTCTTTGTACCGGGTAGGGCAGTCATGTAAATATTTTTTTTTTACTTTTACTTACCCATAAAGATTGGAAGGCGCGGAGAAATTTTGCACGTGACCTAAACATGGCGGTTGACATAACAGAGTAAACAATAAAAACAAATCAAAGGGTCGAAGGAGACACTGCTACGTGCTCGCAATACAAACTTCACACCAACATTTTGCCTGCGGAATCCTAAAACATTGGTCCCATGTGCTTTCTATTTCTATATTTTATAACTGATGTAACATAAGTATAAAAGAAACAAGCCACGAATGAAAACATCGTGAGGAAACCCACATATTATAAGCTCAGTACTATATTCCAATTGAGGTAGCCAGAGGTACATCCATCGCAAGATGAATGTAAATAACACTTAATTATATTCATCATCAGCCCATTAACGTCCCCACTGCTGGGGCACGGGCCTTCCCTATGGATGGATAGGGAGATCGGGCCTTAAACCACCACGCGGGCCCAGTGCGGATTGGTGGTTATTAACGACTGCTAATTCAGCCGGGACCAACGACTTAACGTGCCTTCCGAAGCACGGAGGAGCTCGAGATGAAAACTTTTTTTTTGTGGTTACCTACCCATCCTACCGACCGACCTTTGCGAAAGTTGATTAACTTCAACAATCGCAGACCGAGCGCGTTTACCGCTGCGCCACCGCACTCCTCACTTAATTATACTTTATTCGTTCTGTTTTTTTCATTATTTTTTCTTTTTTTTCTTATTTTTTTTTTTTTTTTTATTTACATAGATTATACAATTTAAACATGAAATGATGCTAATAACAAGTTTCCGCCAATTAAAAATGTCTGATCACGTTAAAGGTAACTTCCCGAGAATGTTCCCAAAGTGGGAAAGTTCCCGTTGTAAAAACTCTATCACAACATTAAGGACACGGTCTGCTTTTCTTTTTCAAATTGTTCTTTCTTGTACTCTGGTCTTTTGTGCCTAAAAGTTATGTAACAAAGCTCTTGATAGACAAGTTTTGCGCTTTTTTACTTCTGGAAACATTCCTAAAGTCGGAACTTTTCCGCGAACGGCACATTATTGGACGTAATCCCAGGAAGCATTAAACTAAATCACTTTTTTTGTCGACCTCCGTGGTCCAGTGGTTGAGCGTTGGGCTCACGATCCGGAGGTCCAGGGTCCGATTCCCGGTGGGGACATATCACAAAAATTACTTTGTTGTCCTTAGTTTGGTTAGGACATTACAGTCTGATCACCTGATTGTCCGAAAGTAAGATGATCCGTGCTTCGGAAGGCACGTTAAGCCGTTGGTCCCGGTTACTTGCTGATGTAAGTAAGTAGTCGCTACATGAGCCATGTCAGGGGCCTTTGGCGGCTCAATAGTAACCCTGACACCAGGTTTGATGAGGTTCGTAGGTACTCCACCTCACAACCCACACGATAGAAGGAGAAGACTATTTTTTTGCCGCTTCGCTACTTAGGTACTTACATGATTGGTTACACTTGCATTTCATTTCCTTAAATCCACATAAACTTTATCGCCGATGCCCGCGTTGCTCTTAGTAACAACATACCCGGAATGATTAGCATCGTACGAGTAAAACAATCTAAACTTACCAGACATGAAAATGCCTGGACATAAATGAAAAGTTCTTTTTATTTAAAGACCTCTAGAATAGCAGATGAGGCTTCAGGGCAAACTAGTTTGGACACATGAAATTGCCTCCGTTCAAATCTGAATAGTTCGCCGTTTCCAATCTTTGCGAAATGGAAAAATCCGTTCGGAAACCGTTTTATAAAACCTACGTTCGAGGTGACCTAAAAATTTTACGTTTTCGCATCCTTAGTCTGTTTCAGCAGGTTTTAGAACACACCTCGGTACGTATAGCGATTTAATGGTGCTGATTTCTGGCTTGCCCTTTGCATGACAACTCCCTTTGTATGACAACTCCCTTTGCATGACAACTCCCTTTGCATGACAACTCCCTTTGCATGACAACTCCCTTTGCATGACAACTCCCTTTGCATGACAACTCCCTTCCCTCCCCCCCTCCTCCCCTCCCCCCCCCTTCTTTTCCAGAATCTTTTATTAAAAAACGTCCCTCTTCCTACATCTATTTCGGTCCTACTTGCTTCTAATGATCCTCAAATATATAAGTTGTTAGCCTCATTTATTCATGTAAATAATATCAAATTGTAGTTAAATCAATAGGAGGGGGTATGGAGCATACTCCACCACGCTGCTTCAATGCGGGTTGGTGGAGACCCCCTCCTGTTGATTGAGGGGAGGCCTGTGCCCAGCAGTGGGATGTATATAGGCAGTTTATGTGTAGTTAAATATATGTTTATTTCATAGCTATTGATATGTGTAAGTAAGTACATTGATATTCCTTATTCTTGCCTTATGATCCTTTATTTCAAAATATCGTACCTATTTTTTTATGAAAATGGGTTTGCTCTTAACTTCGTTCGTTGTTCTTCGTTGTTGTACCTATCCAAATTCCTTTCAATCAATCAATCAATAATACTTTATTGCACAACAACATATACAAAGGACATTAAACAACCACCACCATAAACCATCCCATTATTCCTTTCTCCATAAACGTTTCCTAAGTTTTTATCCTCTACATTATTGGCAAATATGCAAGTCGCATGACGCCCCAGACAAAGAAAAAAAAATGGTGCTGATTCCAGTACACATCATCTAATTTTATTTTAAGTTATACCTGTCATTATCTTGTCCGTCGAAAAGGAAAGGGACGGGTAATCGATAAGCATACGATTTATAGAACACGTCGAAATTTAAAATTCGCTCTCAAAATTTACCGCTTTACCGACAGAAGAAAGTTGTTTATCCGCTTGATGACTATTTGATTTGCTCGGGTTATTCATACATTTTAAAATTAACAACTGTCAATCATCCATCCCTTTCCTTTTCGGCGGATAGCATATGCCTCCCCTCAATCAACCAGAGGACGTATCGAGCATACTCCATTACGCTGCTCCAGTATAGGTTGGTGTGTAATCGACAAGCCACCATAAGAATTTAGTAGCCTCAATTCACAAAGGCCTTTGCAACCAGGTCAAAATGACAAAAATAAAATAATAGATAAACATGCTACATTCGCAATATTTCTTACCAAGCCCAGTTTTCCGACAATGACAAGAAAGATCTCTAACTCAGTATGTAATTCACTTAAAAGATCTACTTAATATACTGATTTTGACATACTTTTAGTCCTCATATTTTAGGGCAAGGCCACACGACGCCTTGTGGTTCCGTTGCGATGTTGATGCGTATCATCTATTGCTTGCTGCATACAGCCGTAGCCGCCAATCAGCTCTGACAACAACGACTTCAGGACTCCGATGCCCAGCCGGTATGCTCGACGTTTTCCCTCTTTCAATGCTTATCGCTATCGACTCACTAGGGTCAATTGATTCGTTAAAATATAATCCCCTCAGTCGACGCCCTGATTAGCGGCAAAACGGGATCAATTGCTTAATGTTGAAATTGCATATCGTGACTAGTGATGTGCCGGGTCGTTAAAAATGTATATCCGCGGATACGGATCTGAATACGGATGTTTAGTGTAAAGATCCGCGGATACGGATACGGATCCGGATCTTTATTTTCTTAGAAAAAAAGATTAAAGTTTTAATTATTTCATTGTTATAAAAGTGATATTTTATCTTGCTTTCATTATAAAGATATATCTATCTAAATTTTTGCAATATAAAGGTCAAATATTTGATTTTAAGAAATAAAAACAATCTGAGTGAAATTTTATAGTTTTTTATTTAATAATTAGTCTACTTAATCACCTGAAAAAGATCCGTAAAAGATCCGCGTGAAAAGTAACGGACACGGATACGGATACGGATTTTTCTTTTATCTCGGAAATCCGCTGATACGGATATGGGTACGGATATTCGGAACATCACTAATCGTAACATATAGTACCCAACCTGCCTCATTAAGTAATTGGTTCCGCCATTTTGACTCTAATACGCCTCTATTCGCCATTTTAACACTATACGACCCTCAGCCCTGAGCTGAGGTTCGCGCCTAGCTAGGCACCATAAGGCCTGTTGTCTTAAATTTTGAATAGTTGGCAAATCTAACGAGGCGGAAAGTTGTCGTTCTATTTAGTGCTTGTGTTTAAGCAACTTTGTAAAAGTATTTGTGGTTGAATAAACTTGTTTTTATTTATTTATTCTACGCCATGCCACACGATGTTATGCGAAAAGTATCGGCGTCCGAAGATGTAATATACGATCCCGACGACCCGATTACTCTAGCCATAGAGGCGGCCAATCAGCTCGCAACACCAAACAGGACCCCGCCCGCCGGCGTGGTTGACGATTTCCCTCAATCAGCGCTTATCGCTATCGACCCACTAGGGTCAATTAATTCTTTCAAATATTTTTCCTCTCAAACGACGCCCTGAGCCGGGGTTCGCGCCCAACTGGGCACACTCAGGCCTGTTGTCTTAAAAGTTGTACCGGGTGAAAGCCTTCAGCGCTCCCCATTTGTCCGGCCAAGAATGCCATCTGCGATAAATCTACAATAAGTCACGTCCAAAAACAAAAAAATGTTAAGCGAGGTCGGACCGTGGCACTTACATTGCGACGACGCAACGCACCAGCCAATCCGTTGTGGCATCTCTCTTGCTATGGACTCTGATTATTAGAACGCAGGCGTCGCGCCAACTCATAACGAATTCCCTTGGACACTATCCAGCGAACCATTTGAATATTTTGCTACCAATCCGACAACTCATACCTCTTGCTTGGGCTTTCAATTTTAGATTTGCTCTGCTTTTAGTCGGTACAATTTATATTTACTATGTTCATAACATAACATAAACTGCCGCCGTGGTAGTCCAGTTGGTAGAACGCTTGCCTCTCACTAGGCACCCGATACATGCCGGAGTCCCACAAGGCTCCGTCCTCTCCCCTTTACTATTTTCATTGTATGCTAGTGACATTCCCAAATCCCCTAATACCGAATTAGCTTTATTTGCGGATGATACAGCCATCTATTCTTCGTGCCGTGGTCGAGTTATGATGACCGGAATCCTCCAACGCGCGGCCAATGCCTTGGGCAAGTGGTTTCGCAAATGGAGAATCGAGGTAAACCCGGAGAAAAGTGCAGCGGTGTACTTTTCAAAGGGCTATTATAACACGCCACGGTCACGCCGTCAACTTAAAATCATTAAGATGTTTGGCAAGCCGATCCCTTGGGAGGAGCAAGTCAAATATCTCGGCGTAGTCTTAGATAGACGTCTTACTTTCAAGGCCCATATCAAACGTGTGCGCGATCGCGCCGCGTTTGTAATGGGCCGTCTTCACTGTCTTCTTAACAAGCGAAGTAAATTGTCCCTTAGGAATAAGGTGAAAATCTACACGACTTGCATCCGTCCGATCATGACCTATGCAGGGGTAGTTTTCGCTCATGCGAGTCCCTCTCAAATCCACCGTCTACAGGTAATACAAAATCGTTTCATGCGGAAAGCCACGGGAGCTCCGTGGTTCCTTCGCAATGAAAATCTGCACATTGACCTAGGTCTGCCAACCATTGCCCAATGGCTCAAATTAGCTTCCAAACGTTTTTTCGATTCTGCTCCGCACCACCCAAATCCCCTGGTAGTTGCGGCTTCCGAATACATCCCGCTTAGGGACGGTACTGAAAAGTATCGGCGTCCGAAGGACGTAATATACGATCCCGACGACCCGATTACTCTAGCCATAGAGGCAGCCAATCAGCTCGCGACACCAAACACTTCAGGACCCCGATACCGACCCCGCCGGCGTGGTCGACGATTTCCCTCATTCAGCGCTTATCGCTATCAACCCACTAGGGTCGATTAATTCTTTCAAATATTTTTCCTCTCAGACGACGCCCTGAGCCGAGGTTCGCGCCCAACTGGGCACCCTCAGGCCTGTTGTCTTAAACGTTGTACCGGGTGAGAGCCTTCAGCGCTCCCCATTTGTCCGGCCAAGTAGTTAATGCCATCTGCGGCAAATCTACAATAAGTCACGTCAAAAAAAAAAAAAAAAAAAAAAAATCTCACTAGGCAACTTGGTCGCAAGTTCGAATCAAATGATTGTCAAATTTGGTTTCGAATCCATATTTGGACCATAAATGATTATCACGTGCTCAGTGGTGAAGAAAAACATTGTGAGGAAACCCACATTTCCGAGAAATGCATTTTCGGAGATATGTGACCTAACCTGTATTGGGCTGGTTTTCCGTTCGCGGGTTGGAAGGTCAGATAGGCAGTCGCTACTGTGAAAAACCGGACCTGTCAAATCTTCAGGTTAGATAAGCGGGCCCTGTGAGAAACGGGATAATGCTAGGGAGATGATAACATAACATAAACTCACGACGTAATCCCAATTGGGGTAGTCAGAAGTACATCCATCAGAAGATGAACTAAATATCCACGCGTCGAAGATTCTGTTAGACCAACGTGATAGGTCGGAGCCATATCGCCTTCTATAATGCGTTGTAACGTTGGTCAAATAGAAAGCTCGGTGAGGTGTGGGTATTTAGTTCTCTGGATACCCCCATTGGGATATAATCGTGGAGATATATTTAAGAAAATATATTGTTGTTACAGCCTCCATGGTCTAGTGGTTAGAGCGTTAGGCTCACGATTTGGAGGTCCGGGTTCGATTCCCGATGGGGACATTGTCAAAATCACTTTGTGAGACTGTCCTTTATTTGGTAAAGACTTTTCAGGCTTGAATCACCTGATTGTCCGAAAAAGTAAGATGATTCCGTGCTTCGTATCCGGTCAATCAGCTTGGTAAAATAAACATTTCCGTTCCGCCGTTTAACTCCGACAGCGCCGGCAGAAGTTGCCTCCTTCAGCCTAGTGCTAATCACTATTGGTCTACAAGATTGGTGCACTCCGACACGACGAATCCACTCTGGCAAAGCCATCGGTCTAACACACCCCGGACATCCCATACAAACATGTATGTATGTATGTATTATTTTGTTAAAATATGTGAAAACAATAAATATGTCGAATAAATATTTTTTCTTTCTTTCTTTCTTTAAGCCAAGTGTTATTTAGCTCCCAAAGTACATAAAAGATGAAACTAAAACTAATTTACTTATAAAAAAATTAAAAACAATGCTAATTCTTCTTCTTGTCGTGGGTTGTGAGGTGGAATACCAGCCTCATCAACCCTGCTTTCAGGGTTATGATTGAACTCACTTACATCTGTAAATAGTAACCGGGACCAACGGCTTAACGTGCCTTCCGACGTTACCTTAACGGATCATCTTACTTTCGGACAATCAGGTGATCAGCCTGTAATGTCCTAAGTCCTAACCAAACTACGTAGGGATCACAAAGTGATTTTTGTAATATGTACCCACCGGGATTCGAACCCGAGGCCTCCTCCCCATTCGTCCGGCCAAGTAGTTAATGCCATCTGCGGCAAATCTACAATAAGTCACGTCAAAAAAAAATACTATGGCAAAAGAATAAGAAATGCCTAATGGCTACGAATCGACTTTGAAATAATGTTTTAATTATATTTAAATGAAGTCATACGATCGAGACCTTACCGCGGTGTCGAGGCCTGCTTTTAGAATTCGCATCTCGCCCGAGGACGACGGTGCGCGTGATTCGATTATACATATAGATGACTAAAGGAAAGATAAAACATGTCACGCTATACATGAAGAAAGGTCCTCTCTATTATGACGGACAACTGTTATGGGCGATAGGCTGATCCCTACATAAGGTTGATCATATCCATCTTAGGACTTCGTATCAACAGTGACTGCTAGTTGTCTTCTGCTCTCTGCTCACCCCATTAGGGGTAACGGGCGTGAGTTTATGTATGTATGTATGCTGAAACACGATTAACACAAAAAAGTACAGCTATTTACTGAAGATTAAAAAATAATAATAAAAATAAAAAATAAAATAAATGTAAAATGTTTAAATATATGTGATGTGGTTGTACTTTATAAATAAATAAATAAATAAGATTAAAACTAGTAGCGTAGCAACCCTGTTGAGAGTTCCTTAATTTTGACAGTACGCGGGTTTGAAGGTCCGACAGGCAGTCATTTTGGTAAAAAGCCGGACCTGTCAAATTTTCAGGTTAGGTAAGCGGACCATGTAACAATAACGCTATGATGATGGAAGGAACAGCTGCATTTTTTTTGACGTGCTTTATTGTGGATTCGCCGCAAATGGCATTAACTACTTGGCCGGTGAGGAGCTCGGTGGCGCAGCGGTTAACACGCTCGGTCTGCGATTGTTGAAGTAAAGCAACTTTCGCAAAGGCCGGTCATAGGATGGGTGACCACGAAAAAAAAAGTTTTCATCGCGAGCTCCTCCGTGCTTCGGAAGGCACGTTAAGCCGTTGGTCCCGGCTGCATTAGCAGTCGTTAATAACCATCAATCCGCACTGGGCCCGCGTGATGGTTTAAGGCCGGAAGGCCCGTGCCCCAGCAGTGGGGACGTTAATGGGCTGATGATGATGATGATGATGACTTGGCCGGACAAATGTGGACCGCTGAGGGCTCTCACCCGGAAAGAACACCTCTTGTCCGAGTGAGAAGAGTAAAATTAAGAATAGTCATTTAAAAGCAAATATATTTTTATTTCCACAGTTATATCAGATATCGTTCAATAGAAGTCAATTTAGATAGCTTGTATATCGTTTTCATTTCCCTGCAAACAAAAATAACAACCATTAGGTATTTATCACATTAACATGGTCCGAGCCAAGACAAAAAGAAAAACTAATTCGTTCATCGGATACGTGAGAATCGCCTAAACTAGTAAATACATAGCATAAACGTAAATAACCTTTAAACGTACCACCCACTGCTGGGCACAGGCCTTCCTTCAATCAACCAGAGGGGGTTTGGAGCATACTCCACATTCTTCTTCCTCTATCGTGTGGGTTGTGAGGTGGATTACCAACGTCATCAACCCTGGTGTCAGGGTTACTATTGAGCCCCTGACATGGCTCATGTAACGACTACGTACTTACATCAGTAAGTAGTAACCGGGACCAATGGCTAAACGTGCCTTCCGGATCGTCTTACTTTCGGACAATCAGGTGATCAGCCCGTAATGTCCTAACCAAACTAGGGATCACAAAGTGATTTTTGTGATATGTCCCCACCGGGATTCGAACCCGAGACTTCCAGACTCCACGCTGATCCATTGCAGGTTGGTGGAAGGGTTTAGGTTTGTTGAAAATAAACGAACTTTATTTCTTAAATCTTACCCTAAACCACTGAATTCCAAAGTTTGAATTCATGTTTGGATCGTAGATAATTGATATCACGTGGTTTCCAGGGTTTGTGCTCGGTTAATGGCAACATGCCTTTATTACGTGGGACTTAAACATACACTGGCCTGCAAAACTAAGTAAGACCTACTACACTTTTAAAATATCATTTGTGTCTGAACAATAGAAGTTAGAGATTAAAAATAAACATTTGTAGTGTAATACCATAGAACGCAGACTACACTGTTAACCGTCTCGAACAAGGAGCTTTGTTTGTTTGTATACTCTTTATTGCTTTAGAATACAAAGAAAATTTACATATAATTTATCGTTAGATAAAGCATAGGCGAGCTTATCCCTAATTGGGATTTCTTCCAGCTAACCTTGGACAGCCTGAAAGAAACTCAGTGGGCCGGTGTTATCACGCAATAAATGTATACTTATTACTAATATTACTAAATACGTATGTAGACTACTTATTGATAATTACATAAATAAGTATATTACAAGATAAGTATATACATATATAAAACAGATATAATATAATATATAGTATAGTTTAGCTCAAAGTCAATGTTCCAGAAAATACATCTTCAATAGAGCTTTAAAGGCAGTAATTGAGGGAGCCTGCCGCACAGTGTCAGGCAGCAAATTCCAGCTTCGTATAATTGAGATAGAACTTCACTTACAGGTAAGTTCGTTTAATCTCTTAATAATACTACGTATAGAACGGCAACTCTCCGCTCCCCACCAGCGACTGAGATAGGTTTACCTCACCCTCTCTCGGTCTTACTTTAGTCTTCAATCGTATGAGCGTCAGACGTCTCACACACACACACACACACACACACACATATGCGTGTGTACGATAACGTCAATGTGTAGTGTATCCGAGGTGTGGTAGTACTTAGTTTTGCAAGCCTGTGTAGCTGGCGAGTGGGTGTACTATACGTCTTTATGTAACGTAGTCCCACTGTAGCCAGTGTAGCTGGCGAGGAGTTGGTGTACTATACATCTCTATGTAAACATCTCTATGTATACATCTCTATGTATAGTACTCCCACTGTAGCCAGTGTAGTTGGCGAGGATTTGGTGTACTATACATCTATATGTATAGTACTCCCACTGTAGCCAGTATAGTTGGCGAGGAGTTGGTGTACTATACATCTCTATGTATAGTACTCCCACTGTAGCCACCCTACGGGGATACAGGCGTGATGCTTTGTTATGTTATCTTACCGTAATAGCCGTGATTTCCCCATCAGCATTAACTTGGACCTCGGGGAGGTTCATGCTGAACACATCTTCTCGTTCATCCAGCTCAATAGCAGCGTTGTCATGGAGTAGCATCCTGTCATGCGCCTTATTCACATTATCGTCCTCATATTTCTTACCTTAGAATTCAAATTTTATTTTATTTACTTATTACAAACAACTTACAAGCTACACAAAGATTAAGAGCTGGCTCAATTACAAGTACTCACAGCATGCACAATCAAGTGTTAGAAAATTTATAGAATAAATTTAAGAAACAGCCAGTGCAATGTTATGATCATGGCATAGTAATGTCATGATCATGACATCTGGCCATCATATCATGTCATACAACCTACAGAGCCTGCAGGCTTTGCACCGTAAGCGCGCGACTCTTTCTCGCCTCGACATACGTCACCGGTCACTTTCACACAGTACTGCACAGAAAGAGACAGACGATCTCTGTCGCGGCGAGAAAGAGTCGCGTGCTTACGGTGCTAGGCCCGCTGGAAATGGTAGCATCAATACTTCTCCCGCTTACTCCTTCAAGAGCTTTTTCCGGCCGTTTGAGACTGAAGCAATGTATAAGGAATAATACTATGTATAGAACGGCTTAAGTAGTACGGTAGCAGTATTAGGTAGGTATACCTAAGTAATGACGGTTAAATTACGTATTGTAATTTTCAGCCCTCAGACGTCACACACACAGTTGCGCCTGTTGATATTGTCAATTTGTAGTGTCTGTGTAAAACGAGGTTGATTGTATGAAGTGTCTGGGGTGTGACTGAAGTAAGATGCAGCAGGGGTGAGGCCGGCGGCCGGTACAAATTGGTGCGGCGGCGGAGACTTACCGTTCCATACGTATAGTATTATTCTTTATTTCTTTAATCTATGACTTACCTTCCATTGCAGATAGTTTTAAAGCTATGTCTCCTTTCTTCTCAATATTGCTTATAGTCGAGTGATCATAATGACATGTGCTAAGGTCAGTAGGTCCATGATAGTTATTAGGTCCGTGATAATTCGGACCTAAGTGACGAGAGTCTAGTTCCCGAACTATCTCGTCTAAACGCGAACCGGACTCGGGTTTTCTCAGACAATACTGTGAAAAAAATATAAAATATATATTATGTTTTTGTTTTCTGTGCCTAGCAGTGGGACGTAGGTAAGTATTGTTAGATAGAAAAGAATCGATTGACCTAATATCGACTAATACATCACTATGCTAATGAGTGTCACAACACAGACAGATCCAACAGACAGATTCTTACTTTGACAGATCTAAGTCTAAGCGCGCGTTAGGCTTTTGTAAAATGTTACCTTTATTGGAATATAGGTAATCACTAATTATACTGCTGAGCTGGTCGATCTGTTTAATAGCATTAGTATACAGGGTATAAGTGACATCGTAACGAAAACTTTGAGGCATGATACCATGACTCTGAATTGATATCAAGTAGAATTTTAAGTCGCAAAATTGTGATGTTTGTAAGTGGTTTAATAGATTACATTTAACATAATATAAGTAACGAAAACTTTGAAGGATGATTCAGACCATGATTGTGAGTTGATATCAAGTGGATTTTTCCATCTCCAAAGTATGGAATGGAACATAATTTAAAAAGACTAAAATTTTCATGAATTTTCCGACAGGAAGTTACACTAGATATTAACTCGGAATCATCCCTCTAAGTTTTGGTTACGATGTCACTAACACCCTGTATAGTCCTGCCAGTAGCCATATAGGGGTTGGCGAACGTTACAGTCCTAACTTAGATATCATCATCATCATCACCAGCCCATTAACGTCCCCACTGCTGGGGCACGGGCCTTCAGGATAGGGAGATCGGGCCTTTAACCATCACGCGGGCCCAGTGCGGATTGATGGTTATTAACGACTGCTAATGCAGCCGGGACCAACGACTTAACGTGCCTTCCGAAGCACCGAGGAGCTCGAGATGAAAACTTTTTTTTATGGTCACCCATTTTATGACCGGCCGTTGCGAAAGTTGCTTAACTTCAACAATCGCAGAGCGAGCGCGTTTACCGCTCCTCCGTGCTTCGGAAGGCACGTTAAGCCGTTGGTCCCGGCTGCATTCATCATCATCATTATCAGCCCATTAACGGCCCCACTGCTGGGGACGTTGATGCTGATGATGATGATGACCTAGACTTTAGGCAGATAAGAGGGATTTGGCTACTTTACAGTTTTCGAATAAGTATTATAAAAATTACAACTGCTTATTGATAAACTACCATATCCAACATATTTCATATTTTATTGTTACTTACATATTTATCAACTCCTTTGCAACAAGGGTTGCTGTAATGTACGATCCTTGAAACAGCCGATATCATGATCAAAACGGGGAGCTGAAACATCAATCTCGTATACAGGGTGTAAATGACATCGTAACGAATACTGAGGGGGATGATTCAGACTATGATTGTGAGTTAATATCAAGTGGAATTTCCCGTCGCATTCATGTTTTTTTACATTTTACTTTTGCGATGGAAAAATCCACTTGATATCAACTCAGAATCATGGCCTGAATCATCCCTCAAAGTTTTCGTTACATGTCACTAACTGTATAAAATAGATTACATTATAGCCACAAGCTCGTAGTGGAGCAGCGTGGTGGAGTATGCTCCATACCCCTTCAGACTGATTGAGGGGAGGCCTGTGAGACGAGTATAGGCACTTTATGGTTTACATTGTAGAGTATAGGATCCATAAGCTATAGAAAATAGAAAAATATTTATTTCAAAAAAAAGAGATTTACAAAAGTAATCTGTTACAAAAAACTGGTTTTATGAGGTAGTTTCAGAAAATCTACATATAGACAGATAAAACAGCGGACCCTGCACTAAGCATAAGCCTGTATCGCAGGGGCCCGAAAAAAAACGATTTAACATTGTTTGGTTTTGTTCGGACTTATCCAGAAGCAACAGATGAAACATTTTAAAGGTAAGTACTTACAAAAGAAACTGGTATGTGCAAAAATATAATATGTATATAATATATAGTATTTAAAAGTTAGGAGGAGTGTCTATGTGTGTGTGTGTGTGAGTGTGAGTGTGTATTTCTGTGTGATCCCGTAATTATGAATTTGGCATCAATTCCTCCGTTTTGTCATAGTTCTGACTCAGCAACCATGTCTCAACTTCTTTTTTGGCCTCTTCTTCTATCGTGTGGGTTGTGAGGTGGAGTACCAACCTCATCAACCCTGATGTCAGGGTTACTATTGAGCCGTCAAAGAGTTACATCAGTAAGTAGTAACCGGGACAACGGTTTAACGTGTCTGTGTTTGTGTACGTAATAGTGATGTATTGTACGAATTTAGTGTTATTCAATCACTTTCGTTTCTTATTTTAGACAAGTACAACCCTACAATAAAAAAAATAAAATCAAAAGAGATTTATTGTAATTGTACAGTACAAAAAATATATCAAAGGTACATTATAAAAAATAAGGAATACAATACACAGATCCACACAAACACAAGACACACACGAGTATACAGATGTGTTGATGAGGTCGGTCATCGAACTCCCGCACTCACCGAAAGAGGATGAAGTTAGATATGTGTCGGTAATTTTCTTTACCCATAAGTATAAACTCACTAAGTTTACATTAAGTATTTTTAAATTGAATTATTACCTACACTGGCCCCGATTCTTGAAGACACCACCTAATTTTATTTTAAGTTATACTTACCTGTCATTTTTTTATCCACCGAAAAGGAAAGGGACGGACGATTGACAACTGTTAATTTCAGTTATGTGTTACTCCGTGTTTTATATTATATATTTGTTTTATATTTCTTACTGTGGTGTCCCTTTATAATAAACGTTTCTTTCTTTCTTCTTTCTAATTTTAAAATGAATGAGTGAATGAATGAATGACCCGGGCAAATAAAATGGGCATCTCGCTGATATGCAACCTGTTTGACGCGTGCTGTCAACTTAATTCTGTCGGGTTATTGGCCAATTTAAAATTTAGAGAGGGCTTTTTTTAATTTCTGCTTAAAATTGATGTGTTTTCCATAAATTTTATGCCTGTTGATTAACCGTCCCTTTCCTTTTCGGCGGATAAGAAATTGACAGGACTTAAAATAAAATTAGATAGTGTTTACAGGAATTAGCACGAATGGCGCTGAATCCAGTACACACCATCTAATTTTAAGTTACATCTGTCCTTTTCTTATCACACACGTCAATTTTAAGCACAAATCTAAAACAACCGTCTAAAAATTTTACATTGGCCAATAACCCGACAGAATTATGTTGACAGCACACGTCAAACGGTTTGCATACCAGCGAGATACCTTTTTGATTCGCCCGAGTTATTCATTAATTTACTCATTCTTCCTAAAATTAAGAGCTGTCTATCATCCGTCCCTTTTTTTCGACGGATAAGAAAATGACAGGTGTAACTTAAAATAAAATTAGATTTTTTTTTCGACGGATAAGAAAATGACAGGTATAACTTAACGTAAAATTAGGAGGTGACAGCAGGAATCGGGCCATTATGTAAATATTGCACATTGGGATTAACTTACCATAATACAAGATTATTTGTATATTTTATAATACAAAACACAACGCGTTTGCTCTAACAATTATCTAGCCGCGGACTGAAAAACAATCAAAACATTATTGTTTTATTTCAATATGTTTCTAAACAATGTTTGTTTTAGTATACAACGCACACTAATAGGTATGAGAACGTACGCACTACTCATGTGTCCGGCCAAGTAAATAATGCCGCCGAAATCTTTAATAAACCAAGCCAAAATGAACCATGTTGTCCATAGATTTAGGCCCACAATCCTTAACGAATCCACAAACCATGATAAGTAGACACAGCAAGTTTCTCTGTCATCCTCTGTCAACATTAAAAAAAGTAAAAAATATTTATTTACCAAATAACATTTCATAATAAGATAGCATCACGCCGCGTCCCTGAAGGGGTAGGCAGAGATGTATAATACACACCCAATCCTCGCCAGCTTTGTTTAGTCTTAAAGCTAGTTTAAGTAGCAACCAAGACCAACGGTTAAACGTGCCTTCCGAAGCACGGAACATCTTACTTTCGGACAATTGGGTGAATCGGGTGGGTTCGGGCCTGTAAAACAACACAAGTATATTATACTGTTTAATATTAATATTAATATTACGACTGATCGTTAGTGGTGGTGGTAAACATACAGGATGTTAGTGACATCGTAACGAATACTGAGGGGCATCCCCCGGAAATCTACAATAAGTCACGTCAAATAAAAAAAAAACTGCCTAATGTAAAAATCTAGTAGTGGAACGAATACATAATTCAAATTCAAATTCAAAAATATGTTTATTCAGTAGGTAACATAGTTACACTTTGAATCGTCAATTTTTACATAACGAAAGTCTCATCCGCCTAAAACTACTGCAGCTTCTCACAACCTGTATAGCCGGGGAAAAGAAGCTGCAAGAAAAACCTCGGCACAGGGCCCTAGACGTTCTTTAAAAAAAAAAAAAAACATAAAATATTGGTATACAATTGAGTAATTTAGCTGCCTAATATCAGTTCTCAGACAGTTAATCCCATGCATTCACATCTTCTAAATAATCACTAACTTTATAATAACCTTTTTTGTAAAGTTTTTGTTTAACTACTGTCTTAAAACAGTTGAAAGGCAAATTCTGAATAATCCTGAAAAATACTAAGGAAAATCTAATAGCGGATCTTCTGTCGTGGGTTGTGGTTGTGATTTACCTCATGAACCCTTGATGCCACGGTCATAGAGTAGAACTAGGACGGCAACTCTCTACGCTTCCCACCAGCGTCTCCTACCTTACCAGCGTACCTTAACCCCCCTCCAGTCCCCCCCCCACCCTCGGCACACACATACAGTTGCGCGTATACGATAACTTTTTTTTGACGTGACTTATTGTAGATTTGCCGCAGATGGCATTAACTACTTGGCCGGACAAATGGGGAGCGCTGAAGGCTCTCACCCGGTACAACGTTTAAGACAACAGGCCTGAGGGTGCCCAGTTGGGCGCGAACCTCGGCTCAGGGCGTCGTCTGAGAGGAAAAATATTTGAAAGAATTAATCGACCCTAGTGGGTCGATAGCGATAAGCGCTGAATGAGGGAAATCGTCGACCACGCCGGCGGGGTCGGTATCGGGGTCCTGAAGTGTTTGGTGTCGCGAGCTGATTGGCTGCCTCTATGGCTAGAGTAATCGGGTCATCGGGATTGTATATTGTATACGATAACGTCAATGTGTAGTATCTGTGTAAAACGAGGGTTTTTGTGTATGAAGTGTCCGGGGTGTTCAAGGACTAAGGGTGGTATTAATAAACGAATCTCAGCTAAGACTGCCCTCAAGATCATGCTCAAGTCGATGTTTTTATATCAAAACTTCTTATCGTGTGGGTTGTGAGATGGAATACCAGCCTAATCAACCCTGGTGTCAGGGTTATGATTGAGTCGCCAAAGGCCCCTGACATGGCTCATTTAACAATTACTAACTTGTATCAGTAAATAGTTACTGGGACCAACAGCTTAACGTGCCTTCCGAAGCACGGATCATCTTACTTTTCGGACAATCAGGTGACCAGCCTGTAATGTCTTAACCAAACTAGGGATCACAAAGTGATTTTTGTGATATGTCCCCACCGGGATTCGAACCCGGGGCCTCCGGATCGTGAGTCCAACGCTTAACCACTGGACCACAGAGGCCGATATTAGTTTATTAATACCACCCTAAGGGCTATTACTGAGCCGCAAAAGTCCAAAACACAACAATACTATTGAACTACTTTATCAGTTTTTGATTTTATCCGTTTTCTCTGCCTACCCCCTTAATCCTTGTGTGTTGGCAGCATATTTGGGACCATACATACTGTGAGTACAGTTGCCTAAAAACAATGCCTAGCATTCTGGTGGTAAGATAACAGACAGACACTTGATTATAAAACATAAACCATCAAAGGTCAAATTATGATCTTCACCGTATCTTGAGGGTTCCGGACTAACAATTACATTATGATAAAGAAGACATTTACAGTAAATAAACATAAAAAACAAAACAATTTGTCAAATAACTAATATTATAATATTTGTATTAATATAATTATTTCTTGTTTTTTATCGTTTTAGTATAACATAACATAGCATCACGCCTGTGTACCCAAAGGGGTAGGCAGAGTTATATTTGTATTACTCGATAACCGCTGAAAGTGTGAATTAATAGAAGTACACGAGAGAACTTTTTATTCTTTTAACGGGCGTGATTCCTGCATACAGCTCCTAATTTTTCCCACCGAAAAGGAAAAGGACGGATGATTGTGATCTGTTAATTTTAAAATGAATTAATAACCCGGGCGAATCACATAGGCATGTCGCTAATATGCGATTGTTTGAATTTCTGCATTAAATTGACGTGTCTTTTATAAATTTTATGCCTGTCGATTACTCGTCCCTTTCCTTTTCGGCGAATAAGAAAATGACAGGTACTTATAGCTTAAAATAAAATTAAGTTTGTGTACCGGAATCAGTATCAATATCCTCAATAGTGACATCTTCATATTATATTTATTTATTTATTATTGCTTATTTATTTTTGTCGCTATTTTGTTGCGCTGTATTGTGTAATGTTTTATTGTGCAGGGTTTTACGCCATGTTCTGCGGAACCTTAAAAATTAATAAACTTGTTAGATAGCGAGTTAACTACGAGTAAGTTGTGGCATTGTGAAGTGCAGGCGCTTAAAATACAGTTGGATTGCGGGTAAGTCTCGGCTCTTTTATTATTCTACCTGTTAGGGAATCAGCATGATCTCACTGAGCTGATTGACAACATACTACGCGGAAAAATAAGTGAATAATTATTGTGAAATTATAACATAGATAATACTTAATTATATATGTGAATAATTGAGATTTCGGAAAGGATTCCACAATAACGTAATAAATATTTACTTACAGAAAATTAAATACTTACACAAAATAATTAAATACAAATATATTTTGTTGCACCAAAAAAAAGAAAATATTTACAAAACAAAATAAATATTAAAATTATTGTTATTAAACTAAATTACGTAGTCATATTAATTACTTACATTAATTATATAATATTTTGTAAATGTGTGTGCAAAAAAGTGTTTTATTATTATTATTATTTTCATGTATATTATTATTTGTATTAAAAAAGCCGTGGTTACCTATTTGGCAGAAAGCTTGCCTCTCACTTTGAGGTCGCGGGTTCAAATCCAGCAAAGGTCTAAACCAAATGATTGTCGAATTTGTTTTCGAATTCATGTTTGGATCATGATTATCACGTGCTAAGCGGTGAAAGAAAACATCGTGATGAAGCCCACATTCCCGAGAAATGCATTTTCGGAGGTATGTGACCTAACCTGTATTGGGTTGGGTTTTCCGTTCGCGGGTTGGAAGGTCTGATAGGCAGTCGCTTCTGTAAAAACCGAACCTGTCAACATACACATACATACATAAACTCACGCCCGTAATCCCTAATGGGGTGGGCAGAGCCACAAGTAATCAAAGACAACTTGCAGCCACTGTTGATACGAAGTCCAAAGACCCTGTCAAATCTTCGGGTTAGGTAATCGGACCCTGTGAAAAACGGGATAACGCTAAGGAGATGATTATAATATTGTTTATACCATGTCTCACTTCTGGACAAATACTCCCATATAAGTTTGATTTGATTTGATCGGGATATATACGGTACATACTTCACCAAAATGCTCCACTGCAGATTATGAATGTATATTCTCATTTTTTTTTCTCTATCTAAATTAACCCAAACCTTGGTCAGTGCCATTCTTGTTCTATCATGTAGGTTGTGAAGTTAATTACCAACCTCATAAACCCTGGTGTCAGGGTCAAGGGCCCATGTACGACATGGCTCTTGTACGATTACTCACTTACATCAGAAAGTAGTATCCGAGACCAACGGCAAAACGTGCTTTCCGAAGCACGGATCATCTTGCTTTCGGGAATCAGGTGATCAGCCTGTAATGTCCTAATCAAACTAGGGATCACTGAGTGATTTTTGTGATATGTTACCACCGGGATTCGAACCCGGGTCCTCCGGATCGTGACCCGATTAATGAATGTGGAGTGAAGGAAGCAAGAGAAGTGTATCAGTATCGAAGCAAATGGAATTCCGTTATGGTCCAACGTGTCAGAACAGAACACAATACGACGGGACTTGTCCAGGTCTTGCCAAGCCGGGACGAGCGTGTTAACCATTACACCACCGGGTCCTCCTCTTGTACATGCCAGATGTTCTATCTATTATCATCATTGAACCAACGCCGTCACATTCAGACTTTTTCAATTCAATTTTATCTTTGTGAGTTCAGCTAGGCATGAGTGAGTGTTATAAAAACCCCCGACCAAAAAAAGCACTCAATTATTATGACAAAAGGTTAAAAATGCTAAACCCTATAAAAAGCAAAAAATAACTTATCCCACATATGCTTGCAAGCAAACTGAGCGTGTAACATTCCTATCACACCTAACAAACGACCGATGACCTTGAAGACCTGAACCGATTTACACCAAACATAGCTAAGAACACTCTCGACTGATATACCTTTCAAACAAAAAAAACCGCATTAAAATCGGCTCATCCGTTTGGGAGCTACGATGCCACAGACAGACACATACACATTTACACATACACACACAGAGAGACACGTCAAACTTATAACACCCCGTCGTTTTTGCGTCGGGGGTTAAAAAACAAAAATCCACAATCCCTCTGTCGGTTTTTACGACATTCCCGGAAAGATAAGCAGCTGAACTTTGTTCGCTCTCAGTTCAGTAGAAATCCAACTCTACTTACCCTGTTTTGTCATGCCAACCTTTCACCTATATTATCGGAATTTATCCCTGGTATAAAATAGATATCTTCATAATTATTTTTGTTTACTCAATTATTGAAGATAACGTAGGAAGTGTATCACTTTTCAGAAATGAATACTGTTTTTGTAGATACTATTTAGAATTTGAGATACCTGGTACTTATGAAACATTATATTTATAATTAAAACACATAATAACGGGTTCTTACCGCGTTTAAATCAGGGATATGAGGCTCCCTTATATTTATAATATACTTAGTGACATCGTAACGATTACTGAGGGGGATGATTCAGACCATGATTCTGAGTTGATATTAAGTGGAATTTTTCGTCGCAAAAGTATGGAACTGATAATAATTTAAAAAAAAAAACAATTTTTGTAATAATCTTCCGACAGAAAATTCCACTTAATATCTATATATAAGCACATAATATTTTATATACCTGTATATATGTATAAGTACAGGGTGTTAGTGACACCGTAACGAATATGAGAGGGATGATTCAGACCATGATTGTGAATTAATATCAAGTGGAATTTTGCGACGGAAAATTCCACTGCCACACACCAATTCGACTTTCAGTATAAAATTATAACTCTTCGTTTCTTGTTCATTTGTCCGGCCAAGTAGCGCATGCCATTTGCGCCAATCTACAATAAGTCACATAAAAAAATACTCGTTCCCTGATTAGGAGTAGTCCCAATATCCATAAAAATAAGCTCACGATTACATCCCAATGGGGTAGGCAGAAGTACATCCATCGCAAGATGTAATGTGTGCTTTACGTTCAACCAATGTGTTAGGTGCATTATTCTTACAGACAAACGAAACAACAATTTTTGAGTGTTATGAAAAATAATCATTTCACTTACTTACGAAACGCAAAAATAACTCCGATACTTGTATACTTATGAGATTTTATGTCTTTCCAGCCACCACCATGCTGCTCGCTCTGTCTTGCCTGCTAGGGGCATTCATCACGGCCGTCTCAGCAGGCAGCTGCGACTCCTGCGTCGGGGGCATCTGCCACCGGAAGATGATCGTCTTGGAAGGCTTCGAACAGATCGGCCAGATTGCCATCGATAGAACCTCCAACATATTCTACTTCCACGTTAAAGACAATAGAAGAAAATATTACACTTGCGCCTATGACCTTGACAATGTGGTCTTAAACAGAATATGGGACGTCAATTTCTCGTTCGCAAGAGCAGTTGACCCAGCGACACGGGACCTTTACCTTTCCCAAGAAGCTAGTGTTTACAAAGTCAACCCTAAAGATAATTTCACCGACGGCGTAACAGAATTCAACAGAACAGTTTGGCACATGCAGTTCAAAGACAAACTGTATTACGCCGAATTCGGCACAGCAAATGGCATTAAAATCTACGAAAATGGAATACATACGGACATACCATCTCTTACGAATTACAAAATCGATGATTTCATTATCGATAAGAATAACGACATATATTTCTCTTATGCCTTTGCAGTTTACAGACTGAGAAACGGCCAAAGCGAAGCCAAACTGTTTGCGGATGAAATCTATTCGTTGACTACTGATAAATATGGTGAAGCTCATTTCATACAACCGTATAATAGAGCTATTTACAAACTAGACTATAGTACAGATATGATGGTGAACATTGGCATAATAAGCGTAGGAACCCCGTACAAAGTCGTGTTCACAAGTGATAACTATATAATTTACAGTGATATTGAATTTAACGGTATGTATTTCTTAGTACCAGAGACAGGAAAATGCGTAATAGACGAACAACGAACCGGTAATATTATTACGAAGAGAATTTCATTAGACATTGATAAGAATTAAACTATAAATAAGTTGAATAGAAATAAGTAAATAAATAATAAATACCTGATAAATCATAATATCGTTTTGCATTTGTTTACAACATAGGACCATATGGATAAGGCCTCTAGTGGCTAAAGCGATAGTCTTCTTATCTGGAGGTCCTGGATTCGATTCCCAAAATCACCTTGATCCAGATAATTACGACATCGCAGCCAGGGGGGTTAAAAAGGCCACATTAAAGCAATTCATCTAAAAAAGCAATATTGCTATTTGACATTTGTTAGCAATGCACATTTACTTTTAAGTATGTATGCGCAAATGTCAAATTGCAATATTGCTTTTTTAGATGAATTGCTTCGATGTGGCCATTTTAGCCCCCCTGATCACCCGACTGACCAAAATTATGTCTATCAGTGCCTCGGAGGGCACGTTAAGTAGTCGGTCCCAGTTACTTAATATTTACGTTATTAAATATGCATTTGTTCGTATAAATCAGATATTTCATACTAGGAGGAGCTCGGTGGCGCAGCGGTTAACGCGCTCGGTCTGCGATTTTTGAAGTAAAGCATCTTTCGCAAAGGCCGGTAATTGGATGGGTGACCACAAAAAAAAAAGTTTTCATCTCGAGCTCTTCCGTGCTTCGGAAGGCACGTTAAGGTGTGCGTTACCCCAACAAGAAAGTATCTCCTAGAGTTATATGAGTAGAACGTATAGTTGGTGCCTTATCTGCTGTAAATGTGCCCCCACGTAAAAAATGTGTGCCCCCTGTCGTTTCGAAAAAAAATCGAAAAAACGATTCTTGCTGGGGTAACGTTTTTCTAGCAGGAAAATTCTAAACGAATGATCGGAGAGAGAAAAACTGTGCATGGCCAGATAGCTTATATGTGTGCCAAAATGTGCCCCCAAAAATAAAATCTGTGCCCCTTCAGATTTTCGAGATATTGCATTTCCTGCTGGAGTAACGTTTTGATGAATAGTATATCTCTAAAACCATTGCATGTGCCCCTGTAGAATAAACATACGCGAGTAGCTCTTAATGTGTGCCCCTTTGTGCCCCAATTAGATTTTAGAAAATATTTATAGTTTTCAAGTTATCGCGGTTTTATGAAAACCCGAAAAAACATCGCAGCGCCTAAATGAGACAAGGCATAACTTCGCTGAAAACTGTATTCGGTCTTTCTTGACGCTAATAATAACCATACAAAGTTTCAAAAATGTTCATGCATGCGTTTTTGAATAATCTTGCTAAAAGTAAAAACGATGGTGTCATAACTTTGACGGCAAAATACAAGGAACTGGCACAATCCCAGATGTGTAGGTGTAAACCAAAATCTTGTGCCTTTAGTCAAAAATATATGGTGAAAATATTGAGCTTCAAATGTTACGCATTAAGTAAATATAAACAAAAAACCAAAATATGTAAACAACGGCTGGTTATCCGACCAAATCTGAATGACTACTAAAAAGCGACGGATTCATACTTAACGAGGACCTTCTTTATTGGACGTATTATACCTAAGCTGTTGTCCTTACAGTCGCGTTCAAAAGTTTTGAGGGCTAATTAAAAAATATATTAAATGCACCTTGTGACTATATAAATGAAACAGCTTGTTGATGTGGAAATTATTATTTACATTAGTATAAAAATACAGGTATGTCACAAAACAGTTTGGTCACGATTTTGAGCATGTTAGTCACATGTACATTTTATTTGAAAATGGCTCTTATAAATGTACTTAATCATGTGTAAGGTCATAGAAACAGCTATTAAAATATAATCCAATAACAACTTTATTTTATTAGTTATTACTTTTCTACTTCAGTGTACTCAGGCACAACACGTGTGAACCGGTTAGTGAGTAAAGTAAAGAAGGTCATCGATATGTATGAATCCGTCGCTTTTTAGTAGTCATTCAGATTTGGTCGGATAACCAGCCGTTGTTTACATATTTTGGTTTTTTGTTTATATTTACTTAATGCGTAACATTTGAAGCTCAATATTTTCACCATATATTTTTGACTAAAGGCACAAGATTTTGGTTTACACCTACACATCTGGGATTGTGCCAGTTCCTTGTATTTTGCCGTCAAAGTTATGACACCATCGTTTTTACTTTTAGCAAGATTATTCAAAAACGCATGCATGAACATTTTTGAAACTTTGTATGGTTATTATTAGCGTCAAGAAAGACCGAATACAGTTTTCAGCGAAGTTATGCCTTGTCTCATTTAGGCGCTGCGATGTTTTTTCGGGTTTTCATAAAACCGCGATAACTTGAAAACTATAAATATTTTCTAAAATCTAATTGGGGCACAAAGGGGCACACATTAAGAGCTACTCGCGTATGTTTATTCTACAGGGGCACATGCAATGGTTTTAGAGATATACTATTCATCAAAACGTTACTCCAGCAGGAAATGCAATATCTCGAAAATCTGAAGGGGCACAGATTTTATTTTTGGGGGCACATTTTGGCACACATATAAGCTATCTGGCCATGCACAGTTTTTCTCTCTCCGATCATTCGTTTAGAATTTTCCTGCTAGAAAAACGTTACCCCAGCAAGAATCGTTTTTTCGATTTTTTTTCGAAACGACAGGGGGCACACATTTTTTATGTGGGGGCACATTTACAGCAGATAAGGCACCAACTATACGTTCTACTCATATAACTCTAGGAGATACTTTCTTGTTGGGGTAACGCACACCACGTTAAGCCGTTGGTCCCGGCTGCACTAGCAGTCGTTAATAACCATCAATCCGTACTGGGCCCGCGTGATGATTTAAGGCCCGATCTCCCTATCCATCCATGGGGAAGGCCCGTGCCCCAGTAGTGGGGACGTTAATGGGCTGATGATGATGATGATTTCATACTAGTATCAAAAGTCAATAAATAAATGAGCCATATCAGGGATCTTTAGCAGCTCTACAATAACCCTCAGTGTTGTTGAGGTCTTCTCCTTCTTATCGTGTGGGCTATGAGGTGGATTACAACCTCATCAACCCTAGTGTCAGGGTTATTATTGAGCCACCAAAACCCCTGACATGACTCGTGTAACGACTACATACATCAGTAAGTAGTAACCGGGACCAACGGCCTAACGTGCCTTCCGAAGCACGGTTCATCTTACTTTCGGACAATCAGGTGATCAGCCTGTAATGTCCTAACCAAAAAAAAAATATACGGTCGAATTGAGAACCTCCTCCTTTTTTGAAGTCGGTAATTAGGGACCACAAAGTAATTTTTGTGATAAGTCCCCACCGGGAATAGAACCCAGGACCTCCGAATCGTGAACCCAACGCTCAACCACTGGTCCACGAAGGTCGTTTGTGTGTGACGTCTGACGCCATACGATTGAAGTCTAAACTATGTTCGAGGGGAGGTGAGGTAAATCTAGCTCGCCGCTGGTGGGGAGCGGAAATTTTCCGTTCTACACGTAGTATTATTCCTTATTCTATCTTCTTCTATCGTGTGGGTTGTGAGGTGGAGTACCAACCTCATCAACCCTGGTGTCAGGGTTACTATTGAGCCGCCGAAGCCCCTGACATGGCACACGTAACGACTACATACATCAGTAAGTAGTAACGGGATCATCTTACTTTCGGACAATCTGGTGATCAGCCAGTAATGTCCTAACCAAACTAGGGACCACAAAGTAATTCCTTATTCTATGACGACAGTGGAACACGAAACATTGTGCCCCAGGATGATTCACAGGATGTTATTCAAAAATCAAAAAAAAATCAAAAATCATTTATTTCAGACATGATGGTCCATATTACATTAATTAATTACACACTTAAAAAAATAAAATTAAATTAAATTAAAATCAAAATTAAAACCAAAATTAAAATTCTTACAATAAAATTAAAATTACAAAATTACTAGTAGTTTTTATTTGTCAGTAAATGCATCATACAACAATGGCGCATGTACTGATAGTCAAACCTACTCGCAAACACGCTCAGGACGCTGCTGAGGCTGGCCCGCACCCTGCGCACCACCTATTGACACCTTACTGGATACTGCGGGGATGATTCAGTTCATGATTCCGAGTTAATATCAAATGGAATCTCAATTGACTATGCTATCAAATAGCCTATTGGGGTAAGACGACGGATATCTTGATAGGTAATACCCAATAAACAACAACATTACATCTGTATCAACTTATGGATTTTACGTGGAATAAGTCATAAATCTCGAAAATACACTTCTGTGAAGCTTGTGGTCAACAAAGGTTAGATAAATAAATGATTACTTCGAATAGCCAAGTGTGAGTTGATAGATTGGGTTCCGGACACGTCAAATTTTCTTACTAAAACTAAAGCGCGTCTGACGGCCTCCGTAGTCTACTGGTTGAGTGTTCGGCTCACGATTCGGTGGTCCCGGGTTCGAATCCCTGTGGGGACATATTTTTTTTTCTTTATTTAAGGAGTTTTATCTTACAAAAAGATAATGTCAATCCGTAGTGACTTCTTCGATTCTACAACTTACACAAACTAAAAACAACTTAAACTAACTCCACTTGTGTTCCACTGTCGTCATAGAATAAGGAATTACTTTGTGGTCCCTAGTTTGATTAGGACATTGCAGGCTGATCACCTGATTGTCCGAAAGTAAGATGATCCATGATTCGGAGGGCACGTTAAGCAGTTGGTCCCGGCTACTATTTAATTAGTATGTAGTTGTTATATAAATAGTAATTTCTAACTGATTTGACAAGTTGAAAAGTAGCCTATTGCTACGATCCTTTCCAAGTTGTCCACTCCAAGTTTGGATCCAATTACGGAATCCTAAATCGCAATACCTATATTATACCTACGCTATATGCCTACGAAGAGGAGTATTAATTTATTTACTTTCACAACACACTGAAGACACGGGTTACTCTATTTTAAAAAAATGCTAATCTGTTGTAAGAGTTGCTAAAAACATAGTCAACTTGTTTTCTAATAAGTTTTAATTTGGCATCCATGTAAGTATTTGGTTATTATTATTATTCCTTATTATATTATGGTTTCACTTTGAGGTCGCAGGTTCCAATCCAGCACAGAACTAAACCAATAATTGTCGAATTGTTTTCGAATTCATATTTGGATCATAAATTATCACGTGCTCAGCGGTGAAGGAATGAATTTTCGGAGGTATGTGACCTAACCTGTATTGGGATGGGTTTCCCTTTGCGGGTTGGAAGATGAAATAGGCAGTCGCTTCTGTAAAAACCCGGACCTGTCAAATCTTCAGGTTAGGTAAGCAGACCCTGTGAAAAACGGCATAGTGCTAGGGAGATGATGATTATAATATGGTCCTCCACCCATCCTCCACCAACCCGCATGGGAGCAGCGTGGTGGAGTATGCTCCATACCCCCTCCGGTTGATTGAGGGGAGGCCTATGCCCAGCAGTGGGACGTATATAGGCTGTTTATGTTATGTTTGTGAATTAACAGCATCTGCCCAGTAGTGTTAGATTTGATTTTTTATTATAAGAGGAATCATGTAACTCTCGGCATGTCATGAGAGCAAGCTACAGAGGCTGCAAAAGATCGGGAGGAGTGGAAATCTGTTATTCGAACCCTACTCCATAACAGAGGATGAAAGGATTAGAAAAATAGGAATCATGACATACACCTATTTAACAATCACTCCCTAGCACAAGCCTCTATCAATTAGAAGGAATATACATACGTAACATACTGGAACTCGGTAATCAAACCTGAGGACCTTTAGTTTTGGCAGTGGTGGATCTAATTTAATTTTGAGTTATACCTGTCATTTTCAAGAAAGAAACAAAGGGACAGGTAATCGACAGGCATAAAATGTATAAACACACATCAATTTTAGACAGAAATCTAAAACAACCGTCTTTAAATTTTACATCGGCCAATAACCCGACAGAATTAAGTTGACAGCACACGTCAAACGTCTTGCATACCAGCGAGATACCTATTTATTTCGCTTGGGTTATTCATTCATTTTAAAATTAGCGACCGTCAATCATCCGTCCCTTTCCTTTTCGGCGTAACTTAACTTTCTTAACTTTCGGTGTCTACAAGAATTAGCACCATGGTGTCATTACACCATCTTATTGCTACCTCATCAACCCTACTTATCTCCAACAGTGGGATTTTGGCAAACATCCATAAATATTACAACAGAAATCTCGTGCAAATATCAAAGATGTCCGCCTGTTTCCCAAGAATACTTTTAATTCTAGTTTTTAATCTAATGTTACAGGTAAAAATGAAGATCTTCATCATAATATTGGCAACACTGACACTTACACTGGCAACACTGGTAGATGATGAATGCGAAGCGTGTCTTTATGGAACCTGTCACTATAGAGAAAAAATACAAGATGCTCCTGACTATCTTTCCCTTGTAAATGTTCACGCTGTGGACTACACTAAGAGAAGAATTTACTGCGAATTTTTATCAGACAACTTCAGAACATTCATAGGTTACTGGGAGAACAAATCTCTACAAAACTTCCGTTTCACTGATAAACTTTACAGTGTAACTGTAGATCAAAATACGCATGACGTTTATGTATCCAGCTTGGATGATAAATTTAAATTCAATCCTAACATTAAATCACGGACAACAGATCTTATAAACAAACTCAAAGGGATTAAATGCTTACAGTTTCATAAAGATACATTGTATTTTTCATATTCAGATACACTCTATAAGCTTGTTAATACTACTTTCGAGTCAGTTTTTCACAATTATCCATTAGCTGATTTTGTTGTTGATAAAAATGACGATGTCTACTTTAGAAATCGAATAACAGAAACTATTTACAAATTTAATAGTAATACACTAGAGAACAACTATTTCTGTAATGAAAATTTTAAGTTATCTGTGGATAAAAATGGCGACGTATATTTGAATACAGATAAAATATTGTACAAAATTGTTAACCAACAGCCTGTAGACATAGGGCACTTTAGTTTTAGTAAAGATTTTAGACCAGTTTTCGATTGGGATAATAACATAGTATTCGTAGATTTAGATAAATTATACGTTCTTAAACCCAGCAATTCCTCTTGTACTATTAAAAAAGGCGAGATAACGCAAGTTTGCAGTAAAAAATGTGAAGGAGAAGGCAAGTTATGCATGATTGTATGTTAAGTTATAAAGTAAGTTACCAAATAAATGAAAACAAAATAATTTAAAAATCTTTTATTCGAAAATAAAACACACGACAGTTACATTTTTAAAATGTGAACACTCAGTGAAACAAAAACAGGCAAAATGTATTATTTGGAACTCGTGACCAGAAATATTACAACAATAAATTAATTTATGAATATTATGCAGGTTGTAGTGCTGTAAAAACATGATAAAATACAATAATAATGTAAAATTGCACTATAACCTTAGAGCCTCAAATAAATAGCCATAAAAACGTATTAATTTACACTATTGTCATCTAAAAAAAATATTGTCTTTGGTTCAAATTGTTTTTTAATATTTTTTTATTATTCTTCCAGTTTTTGAATGTTTTTATTTTTTAAACTTTTGGAAATCTTGCTTTTTTTATTAATTATTTCTTTGACATATTTTGCATTTTTTTCGCGTTATCTTTTTAGTATTTTAATATTTGACTTAAATATATTTTTTTTATTTTATTAAGATCGAAAAATTACAAGTGCAATAACGCGGAACGGCGAAGCGAATAATGATGAACGGGCTTATTGCCTTATATTAATTTTACATTTTTTATTAACTGCCTATAAGTAGTTAAAAGTATACTTTTACAAAAGTAACTCAAAGTGCCTATAGGCCTAATGTTATATAAATTATATATAAAATAAAATTATTATAATACAAAATACAATAAAATTACAAAACGTCTAAAATTAGAGGAAGCAATGATATAATTATAAAAATAATTCTCTTACTTATTTCTTCAAAAGCCAAATATAACATTTAGAAGACAAATATCTGTTTTTAAATTTTGATTGCATTTTAATTTACATATCCAATTCATTGCTGGTTTTGACATTAGGGCATTCTTAGGCACTTTTTCAGTCTGTTAATTAATTTATTTTTTTCAATTAAAATTTATATAAATTTTCCCATTTTTTTCGTGGCGATATGTATGATTAAGAAACCTGTACTTCACAACCCATGTGGTTTTCACCATCTACCATTCAATAAAAAAATGTTCCAATATAATCTATCATTGGTAACCATAGTTTTAACTTGACAGGACTAAAACTAGTTCTATCTCTTTCTTGCACTTATTGTGCGTGAAGGACGGCACTAACCAAAGAGCTGTCAAACTTAAACGTCAAGTATATATCCGCCCGAATAGGCACGAAGGTCAAACACCTATTATAATTCTTTAATTTTTTAAAATATTTTTTTAAAATAAAATAACGATAAATAAAACTACAAGTAACTTCTCTACACCATTTTTAAAAGACCTCCCATCCCACTAACGCCATCTATCGGTCATAGACGCGTACTATAAACAGCATTCATGACGTCACAGGACAGTAAACAAATTCCCTATCAAAACCAGCAATAGAACGGCTATACCCAACTTCTCCTGCATCGCCTCTCTGCCCAAATGGTGTGGATAGGTGCTAGGGTGCAATTTTGAAGGGACCTCCGCCACGGCTGCGGACTTAGCTTAGGGCTTGACTTCTGTCTGAAAAATTGGTAAGTGTTTGACACCGGTATTAGTTCAACGCTAACTACAAACCTCACATCGAAAAATCAATTTTATAAATCAATAAATGGGAAAACCGTCTGATTTAATTAACACTGGGACTAAAGACTCCTTTTACATGTTTTTTTTTTTTATAACATAACGACGACTCATGACTACACGACTTTATCCCAACGCGATAGTCAAAAGGTACATCAATCGCAAGGTGAACTACCCACTACCCACGCCTCACTGAGCTTTCTGTTAGATTTTCTACATCAATAAAAGGAAAAACTGTCGGATTGAAACGCTTAGACTAGAAAGCTTGCTTTTAAGCTTATTTCCTTTTTTATTTCATTTTTTTTTCTTTTTTATCATACATACATAAACTGACTCCCGTAATTCCCAATGGGGTGGGCGAAGCCACAAGTAAAGGCAACTTGCATCCACTGTTGTGTGGATATGGAGTCCTAGGAAGTCTGACGATGTCGACCGGTATCGCCCGATTTCTCCAGGGACACATGTCGCTCGACAAATGTCGCTTAGTGCAGAGGCTCCGAGATGACGGACAACATGGAACATTCAAGTTTTATTTCGTTCAGACAGTTTTATTTTTCGAATGTTCTATACAGGTGTGGGTTGTTTCTTAGACAGCATTTGTTTATATATTTTCTCTCTTTTGTTTTTTTTTTCTTTTTTATTTATTATTAAATTAATAGTTTATTGTACACAGAACAGGATATGAAAAACAATTAGACTAACACAAGACAGACAAACGGTTCAGCGGTTGTTCCTTTTTTAGTGAAATAAATTATCGTATCTTATCTTTTTATCTTTATAGGTAGAAATATAACCAATACATACGGAACACTGGGTATCGTCCCGCTTCTGGTTGGCCATCTCCGGAGTATACTCAGCCTCCAAGCCAAAAGCCTGAAACATCATTATAAAAACAATAAAACAAAGATCTGTAACGATATTGCCCGAGAAATTATATGACAAAACACGTTGATAATTTTCGCTTATTTGTACCATAGACACAACCCGGTCATTCCTTACAAAAATTTCATTATTATCATGTCATGCCCACTTTAGAACCCAGTCGCTCTATCATATTTGACATTTAATGAGATTTACGGTTTAATTTGTCTACAAAGTTAATGTGACATGGTTTCAAAATGTATATGTCACCGTAAAATTGTAAATAACGTTAGATTATAATCTATCGATTTGAATCTCGCGAGATTGTGAACTGTCGAATAATTATGAATCGTATCATATTGCTTACAATTTAACGTATTATTTTTCGGTAGATTATAATTTATCGAAGTGAAACCGTCAAATTGTGATACGAAACGCACCTCGCGTGCTATACCATAGAGTTACAAAACTATTAGAGTGAGCATAATGTTAATTTGGGATTCTCTTAAAATGCATAAATGTTTTTGTCATAATTTTAATTATCATAATCCTTTTTGCATAACGTTTTTTAGCATAATAGTTTTACTTTCCCATAATAACATCTAGGAATACTGGTTTGTTAGGTATAACTTATTTTTGGGATTAATAAATAGATATCCATAATTCTTTTTTAGAATAATAGTGTTTTGTCATAATTTTTACAAGGCATAACAGTAGGTTAGGGTGCGGCGGGGGTGGCCCTTGGGCCACCCCTATGCCGCCAGCATGTTTATCTTACACACGAAAAGTATACTGAATGATACGTTTCAGATTTTTTAATTGTGATACATTTTTTCTTACCATGTGATGTCAGAATTATTGATTACTTACTAAATAATTAATAAATACGTACTTGATTTCACAATCTTGAAGAGCATTTATTTTATTTGACTGACACCTGTGTTTCATTCCTAACTCTATGGACACAGAACGGTCTACTGTAAGGCCGACCAATCAGGGACAGCCGTCGGACGGTTGACAATTTGACAATTGTAAGATTGTGATTTAACAGTTTTACTTCGATAGATTATAATCTGACGAATAATCATACGTTAAATTGTAAGCAGTATATTACGGTTCTCAATTTTTCGACAGTTCACAATCTCGCGAGATAGATTATAATCTAACGTTATTTACAATTTTACGGTGACATATACATACATATTAGTACTCGTGACCGTACCTAACACGTAACGCGTAAATGAGAGCAAGATAGGAAGTGTGGGCGAAACAGACAGTCCGCCGTCCTCCTTACTCCTTAGCGCCCTACGACATTAGACTATAAGACCTAGAGGGTGAGCTCGGCGCCCGAATAGGCTACTTGGCCTAGTCAAATGAAATACTTTTTTCGAAACGTCAAAACGTAAGTTTTCTTTGGCGTTTGTATGGAAATACTGTCCTGTGACGTCATCAAAAAAACCTGTCAAACGTCGTACTCATTGTTACTTAATTCATAAATAACATACATACATACATAAACTCACGCCCGTAATCCCAAATGGGGTGGGCAGAGCCACAAGTAATCAAAGACAACTTGCAGCCACTGTTGATACGAAGTCCTAAGATGGATATGATGAACCTTATGGTGATAAGGGATCAGCCTATCGCCCATAACATTAGTCCATCATGTTAGAGGACGCAATCCCTCTGTCTGTTTTTACGACATGCCCGGGAAGACAAGCAGCTGAACGTGTTCTACGTTTTTTATTTGCTCCCAGAACAGCATAGAAGCATAATTCATAAATAAAATTCGAAAATAAGTCGGAAAGTAAAATGAGATTGATTTTGATCATTTTAGACTGGCTTCTATTTCTAGATTACCAGTTTATAATTCATCTTTGACCCAAGCAAATACCCTATTGATGCGGGGCGAAGAGTTACATTTCTATCTTATTATTCCTTACTCTATACCCATAGCACACCACGGACACTTCATACAAACAAACTCGTTTTACACAGACACCACACATTGACGTTATCGTACACGCGCATCTTTGTGTGTGACGTCTGACGCTATACGATTCAAGTCTAAACTGTCCGAGGTAAACCTAGCTCATACGCTGGTGATGGACGGAGAGTTGCCGTTCTATACGTAGTATTATTTCTTATTCTATGACCATAGGTACATTTTGTATGACAAACCAAATTTTCTACATACTTTCGTAACAAAATTGATAGGAATTATTGTGCAAATTAGGTGAATACAAAATTACCATGTACAAAATTAAAATCTCTATATCTACTATAAAAATAAAAACAAATTATTCAAAATGGCAATAAAAGTTACATAACGTTACATATATGTACTATGTACTAACATAGAATTAAGTTCCATAGTTACTAACACTTTTAATATTTAATTTGATTGTTAAAACTAACCTAGAAAGTAAGTATATTGTTGCTAACAAATTAGGCCGGGTTTCCACTGACGCGGAGATGGGCGGAGAAGAGCGGAGATGTGCGGATTTGAGCAATGACAGAGTTCGAGAGAGCGAAAAACGAAGACGCTCTGTCACTCTCTCCCTCACGGTGATTGGTCGATTCCTACACATCTCCGCACAGCTCCGCGTCAATGGAAACGCAGCCTTATGGGTGCATACTCGTATTGTCCGAAATAAATGATTTTGAATTTGAATTACACAAATTATTATTTTTTCTAAACAACATTTACTAATTTACAAACGCGACAACTTAATATAGAATGTCGGACGGGATTGTTGGTAGGGAGCGGTTAACATTAAAATGGATAAAGGAACGCAGAAACCGGGACCCTGCCAAGATTTTAACGAATTATGAGGGACTCCAGAACTTTCTATGCTACATTACTCAAAAAATATAGATGGCGCTGTAAAGATTTGCCTTCGTTTAACCTTCTAATTTCATGGATAACAGGCATAATGCATCTTTTAACTTTGTTTATGGGTATAAATTATGAACCTTGTTATTACACCCAGGTACGGTCACGACCATTAATATGTATACACTTTGGTACCATGTCACATTAACTTTTTTGACAAATTGAACTAAATGTCAAATATTGTGTTAGTGCGACAGAGTCCTAAAGTGGGTACATTATATTGCTCATGACTGTACAACACATCTTCAACCGATTATTATTCTGTTCATATTAAAGAGAAGCAATATAGGTAGCAACATAATTCTATACCATATCTGATCCAAATATCAAGCAACCTTTAGGCAAATGAGACTAGAGTCTGTGCGGAAAGAGAACCGTCATAGGATTTAGAGGCGCAGCTGTGCTTAATTACCGTTTTTGTCATGTTGACAACACTGTTTCGTCATTACAGTGCGACTGTAACATCTTGATATTTTGTGGCTGTTAGAATATTGATTCATTTTTGTGATGAATATAATTTTAAGTTAATAATATTTTTATTTATTTTAATAATCATAAATGTAAAGTAAATTTTTAGGTATTTAATTAAGGAGAATAAAGTATATAATAAAAATTTGAAAAAGCGACAAAATAATATCAAAGATATTTCTGAATGGATGCAATGTGCAGTTTAAAGTAAATTTGTTAAAGTAGGTATAAAATAAAACTAAAAATGTATTTATATAATTTTATATTTATTCACTGGCTCCATGATCAGAATCATAATCAAAGTCTGATTCTAAATATTGAATGCCGGACACGGTTGAACTTTGTTTGGAACTACCAGACAGATCCAAAGAATTATCTTCTTCTGAACTTGATGTGCTCGAATCTGTTACATTTATAATAAATTCTTGCATATCCTCCATTAAACGGTCTTGTTCCCAATATTTTTGTTCTACATGTATCACATGATCACACTCTTTTCGCCAATGTTCTGCGGTAATAGTTCTGAAGCATTCATTTATAATTGGTAATAGTTCTTTTGCTGATATGTTCACATTCTTTGATGCTACTTGTCTTTTTGCTAAGCTCCATATCATCTCAATAGCATTCAAGTCGCAGTGATATGGCGGTAACCTGACAACAGTATGACCATGCTCCTCAAGTAGTTGATCAATTTCAAATACTGGTTCTCCTTTGTTCCTTTTTACTAAACTTACAAGTTCAGCTTTCAGCGCGTCAACTGGATATTCTATTCCATTATCTTCCAACCATTTCTTCAAAGTTTCTTTCCTGTCATTGCTATTTGGAGGTTTATTTATGCGTGTACTATGATAGGATGCGTTATCTAGCACAATGACAGACGGTTGAGACAGGTTTGGCAAGAGTTTTTCTTTTGTCCACTTGGTAAAATTATCTCGATTCATGTCATGGTGGTAATCCGCTGAAATACTTTTAGTTTTATATGCAAGTAAACAATTTTCAATGAATCCTTCTCTGCTACCAGCATGAACTATAATATATCGTTCACCAAGAGAAATTGCTTTAGATACTCCAGGTTCATTGGGGCCTTGCCAACACTTACTAACTTCATGTGCAGTATGAATATACGTTTCATCAATATATACAACCGGTTTTCCAGTTGCCCTCAAGTGTTTCATTATTCGCAAATATTTAGCGCGCCAGACCACGATATCATGTCTCTCTATGAGAACTTTTCGTTTTGACTCACATTTTTTATATCTATAACCCAGTTCTTTTAAAACCCCACGGAGACTAGTGATTCCACCGCAAAAGTTTATGTCTTCCTTTAACACACGATGTAGCTTCCTCAAAGTCGGTACCTCCTTCCTTACAGCATAAAATTCACGTATTTTGTTACGGATGACGCACTTATCAAAATCATCAAGAATGACTTTGTTTGGTCTTCCTTTGCGTTTTTTCCCTGGTGTGCACCACACGCCGTTATTTGTGGAACCTTCTTTTTTTATTTTAGATATTGTATCTCTACTTAAGCCTGAAAACAAAATTTTAAGTTAGTCTAAACGCATTATAAATGAAAAGTATCAACACTCTTTGTACCTGCTACCCAAAAACATTGATTGCAACAAAACAATCAATTATTCATATATATTGTCACATATTTAAATGAATTACTTCTAATTTGTATACATTTCGAGATGTCAGGGATCGGAGGTTACGAGGAAGTCTAGAAAACGTTCAAATAAAACGGATACTTACAGGACATAGCTGCCACACGTTCCGTGACTTTGTTTAGGTCAATAATGGTGTGTTTCGCGGATTTCTCTCTCTGGCAAAACTGAATAATATTAAATATTAATTCCCTTGTAGAACTGCGTAAGGTTTTACCTCTTTTCGACATGATTTTAATCAAAAATCACAAGAAAACAACACGACAAAAAACTGTATCAATGCGAAATCACGTTTGACATTTGACAGATGGCTGGATTGGGTTGCCATGTAAAAATCATAATGTTAGTTCCATTTTACGCCACGCCGGTTCTCTTTCCGCACAGACTCTACAAGAAAGAATTTGAAAAAGAGAAGCAGCCAGTGTCCTTACTATTAAAGTTTTTACAACGGAAACATTTCCACTTTAGGAATATTCCCGAGAAAGGCACATCATTGGTCACATCTAGTTGTAGAGCCGACAACTAGGATAAAAGAGTTTTAAAGTGGACAATGCGCTTAAACAAAAACAAGATGGGCGGATGTGGTCAAAAAGGACCTGTGTATGTGCAATGTCTCCGAGAACGACACGTCCGATAGAGCGAAGTGGAAGAGAAGTACGAAGAAGGCAGACCCCACCATCAGATGGGATTAATAAATGCCAAGGAGAGAGAGAATGCGCTTAAGCAAACGTATGATACTCCAAACTAGAAGGAGTAACGATATATGAAAACCAATCACGGTTGGTGCAGAGTAAGAGAGCCAAGCATTAAGGCTTTGGATGAGAAGAGATTACGAAAAAATACGATGATTACGAAAAAGAGATAGATATATAAGTATTATAGATAGACAGAATGAGACGAAAGAATTTATAATGCTCTGTACAAAATTGATAGGAGAAAGACATGGCCTTAGAAATAGAATAATGGGCACTAACCTTTACCATGCCTTCTTTGGAGAAAATTTAAAAAATGTCTGGTGGAAAAGAAAGGAAAGGTTAATAAATGTTTTTTTAAAAGGAATAAAATAATAAAGATTTAAAACAAATGTAAATAAAATAAAAATGAAACAGAGGAGACAGAACACTTTACAGTCCCACATTTGGGTAAATTCTAGAAGGTTTCAGCAGCTCCAAGAATTAATTTCGGAACTTAATATAGTTTGTTTGTTTTCACTTACGGTGAATGCTGTGTACGCATGTAATTGGCATGCATATATACCAAGTCTTTCTTTCTATTTATAATGTTGTCTGTAAAAGTTTAATGTGTATTGCTGTATGTGTACCTAAATAAATAAATAAATAATAACTTTGTAGAGAGAAGTACCTACGTAGACAAGAACACGACACTGACCTACAGAATATTCGTCGAAGTATTTTGAAAAAGGAAAATAATGAAAGGAACTTAAATTGGAGTTGGAATAGATCTACTCTGAACCAGCGTGCGTATATAAAACGATTGATGAATGTGAAAGAAGCAAGATAAGTGTGTCAGGATCGAAGCAAATTGAATTCCATAGGTAATCTCTGCTTAAATTAGAGTTACAGCAGGACTTAACCTACTTTACACATTAAAAGCCAGTACTCTTTAGATAAAGACAAAAACACTATAAGATAAAAGACGAAACAAAACGTGAGTCAGCAGGGCGCAGAGAAGTTTTTTTTTGCTTTTTGACGTGAATTATTGCAGGTTCGCCTCAGGTGGCATTAAATTGGCCGGACAAATGGGGTAGGGAAAAGTGGTGAGGAGTAAGTGATAGGAAAGAGAAGTAGATACAGTAAGCAAGGAAAGGATAAGGAGAAAGGAGAGATGTAAGGGAGTAGGAGAGAGAACTAAGCAGTAAGAGCACAGGTCACTGACCTTGAGGATCTCCTCATTGGGCAGATGGTCCGCGGGTCCGGTCTGTCTGAACTCGCGCAGCAGCTTGCCGCCGGGGCCTACCAACAATGCGCCGCCCACCTGACCCCAGTCGCCCTTCGTGTCGCCGCTCAAACCTACGCAGAGACCCTTCATTTGCACAACATTTATAAGATTCATGAAGTATAAATGAATAAACCATTTTAGCTGTGTTTTCACTAACACAGTTGGCTCGACCATTATAGACGGCGATACCACTTCGAACGGAAAGCTCGGTGAGGTGTGGGTACTTAGGTCATCTTGCGATGGATGTACATCTACCCCATCGGGATCGTGAGCTCATGTAAGACCCTAGAGTTGTGCAAACCAAGAGTCTCCCAATGATAACAAAATTAGAACCTCAATAACATCCACATTGGGTATGTGATCCGCGGGGCCGATCTGTACGAAGTGTTGCACTAAGTAACCGCCTTTGAGGACAAACAGTGCCCCGCCATTTTGTAGACCGTCGCCGATCAGGTCGCTTTGTATGCCTGGAGTGGTTTTTTTTTTTTTACTTTATGGACAAAGCTGATACAATGGTGCTAATTCCTGTAAATACCATCTATTTTTATTTTAAGTTATATCTGTCATTTTCTAATCCGGCGAAAAGGAAAGGGACGGGTAATCGTCAAGCATAAAATTTATGGAACAATCGTCAATTTTAAGCACAAATCTAAAACAACCGTCTAAAAATTTTACACTGGCCAATAACCCGACAGAATTATGTTGACAGCACACGTCAAACGGTTTGCATACCAGCGAGATACCTTTTCGATTCGCCCGGGTTATCCATTCATTTACTCATTCTTCCTAAATTTAAGAGCTGTCAATCATCCGTCCCTTTCCTTTTCGGCGGATAAGAAAATGACAGGTATAACTTAAAGTAAAATTAGGTGGTGTCTGCAGGAATCGGGGCCGATGTATTACCAAACACCGGACACTACGTACAAAAATCTCATTCTTACCGCATGGCTCCTGTTCACCGCATGGGCGGATCCAGGGGGGATGTGACCGCCCCCTGGGCGACAGGTTGGGTCATGGGTGGTCACTACAATCTCTACGGAGATAGGTTGTCTTCGTCTAGCAGGGCTAACAAGCGCAACGTGATAAAATTATCGATCGATTCAATAAATTTTGTCGAAATCGATTGTTTTCTAACCCAACATGCGTGTTTGTTCGCATTTTGACAGAACGACATGACTTATTTGATAAGATAAGATTCTTTATTTGCCTTAAATGCAGTGTGACAGATGTTACAAAACAATATAGTTTACCGTGCATTTAAATTACATAAATCATGCAAAATTTATAAAATTTAAAATATAAAAGTGTCAATACAAAGGTCCTATCATGAAATTAATTGTTGTACAGATTTAAATAAATGTCATTAATTGGGTTCACATATCAGCGCCAATCGACAAAACGACATAATTCTATCTTCATTTGCGCATTTTAGCCACCTGACATAACTGGATCCGCTCCTGGTCCACAGGATGGGAGCGTATATTACATACGCTATTTATGTTATGTAAGTGGACATGTAGTCGCAGGGACTGTAACCTGGGGCCTGTTTAATAAAACTTACAATTGTAAATTACAACGACAATTTGGTGTTCATTACGTAGCTAATTTGAAGCTGCAAAATAATTGTGATCACACACTCCGCAATGTACATCAAATTGTCATTGTAATTTACAATTGTAAGTTTTATTAAACAGGCCCCTGGAACCTGACAGAGGGCAGCAGTAACTGTCAGTACTATTTAGAGGCGGAGGACAGGAGTTCTAGGATGGCTTTGTAATAGACCACTCTGGGCGCCATCCCACTTGCGTCAGACAGAGTACTGCGGGGCGGAAGGCAAGAGGGAAACCACTGCCCTATTTTTCCCTAAAAATAGAAAATACTGAATGATGAAGTGGACATGTGGCTGAGTGAGTGATAGGTGAGTTGAGATGATTGTGTGAGAAGTAGACGTGTGACATAAGTAGTACAGAAGGTATAGAAGGGATGCATAGACAAATGATAGATTGAGTGAATGAGTGAGAGAGTGATAGCACTGAGAAGGGAAGGAGATGGAGAGATATAGACGATGGCGGATGGTAGACGATGGTGGTGTGTACTGTATTCGGAGATAAATAAAAGAAGTATTTGAACCGTACTTGAACTAATTGAGCATCATCATCTCCCTAGCATTATCCCGTTTAACACGAGGTCCGCTTACCACATGATTGTATGATTGATTGAAAATAATAAATCACTCACCCATGGCGCGTCCTTTAAATATGGCGTCTCTCGATTGCTTCCAGAAGAGTGACGCTAGAATACTGACGACATTGAATCGCTTGAAGTTCAGCGCCTGATACGTTGACAGCTCTTCCGCGTAATACAGATCTGGAAATTTTGAGTTAAATCATAAGCGCGTGTGTGGTCCAATATTTGAGCTCACCCAAAAACTCCAAAAAAAGTCTTGAATTTAGTGATGGAAAATTCCACTTGATATTAACTCAGAATCGTGGTCTGAATCATCCCCCTCAATATTCGTTACGATGTCACTAACACCCTGTATAGTGCAGCATTTATTAAGGAGTGAGATGTTTGAACGCCTCTGGAGTCATTAGGTATTCTTCAAAGCTGACACAGCTCATCAGAGGCTCACACTCCCCTAATATGTGTGGAAGAGATTCAGGCGGCGCTTTGTGACAGAATCTACACAACTCGATCCTTTAAACAAAGAATAATACTACGTATAGAAAGAATGACCAACTCTCCGCTCCCCACCAGCGGCCGAGCTGCGTTTACCTCCCTGCGAGCTGCGAGTTCTCACCAAGGTGCGCGTTCTGTTTGTTTTTTTTTTTGTTTGATAGCGTATTCCTCACGACGTTACTACTATTCCTTTAGATGCATAATGTCCATTTTGCACACTGGACATTATGGACCTAAAGGCTACTATTACACATACCTCCATCAAAGAACTTGCCCTCGACGAACTCCTTGGAGCCCGCCTCTTCCACCCCCACTCCGACCATCTTGATGCCATTCTTGTGTAGCACCGGTGCTATTTCTCCCAGCTGAAAATGAGCGCACAGAAGTACTTAGTTTCCGAGATTCCGAGTTAATATCAAGTGGAATTTGCCGCACATAAGACCTTCCTTCTTGCCACATGACTCCAGGTCTATGGGAGGTACCCCTTAGGTTTCTGTTCCCCGACGAAATGTATGAAAACAAGGCTAAAATTGGGCATCGATTTAAAAGTTCGAGTTTTATACAGATTCAAGAGACCGCAAACATAAGTATACATACATAAATAGCCTATATGCGTATATAGGCTATTGCTGCTGGGCACAGGCCTCCCCTCAATCGCTTTCATCTCATAATGACAACTTCGCAAAATGCCAACCACTCGTAAAATGCCAACTTCTCAATATGCCAACTATCAATATATCGATTTTTTGATGATGAAAGTAAGTGGCTGGAGGCTGGAACTTTGAAGATGAAATTATGTAAAAAAAATACTTTCAAAAATTGCGTTGATTAAAAAAAACAAAATACACATAATATTTTTTTTTATTAAAGTGAAATATAGTAATTATCAATATTTCAATTATTATTTTTTCTTTTAGATTATTATAATAAAAAAAATTTTTTTTTAACAAACAAAACCCACTTCAAACGCAAAACTAAAAAGCAATAAATAAATTTACTTCGCACCGGGAATCGAAACGAGGACCTCCGGATCGTGAGGCCAACGCTCAACCACTGGACCACGGTCGTTTCGAAATAAAAACACGAATCATGAATTGACATCAACTCATCCCCCAAAGTATTCGTTACGGTGTCGCTAGCACCCTGCATTACTCGAAATAATTTACCTCTTTAGCCCACAGCCGACACAGCATGCATCCCCAGCGACGGAAGAATATGATGGCCACATTCTGGTCCTGCCAGAAAGTCTTCAACTCTACGCTCTGAAATACAACAAAGAGATAGGTACACGTACCCACTTTAGAACCCTGTCGCACTACTATTATATTTGATGATACCTCACAACCCTGGTGTCAGGGTTATAATTGAGCCGCCAAAAGCCCCTGCCATGGCTCATGTAAGGACTACTTACTTACATCAGTAAGTAGTAACCGGGACTAACGGCTTAACGTGCCTTCCGAAGTACGGATCATCTTACTTTCGAACAATCGGGTCAGCCTGTAAGCGCCGAGGGCTCTTACCCAGTACAAAATTTAAGACAACAGGCCTGAAGGTGCCCAGTTGGGCGCGAACCTCGGGTTAGGTCGTCATCTGAGAGGAAGAATATTTGAAAGAATTAATCGACCCTAGTGGGTCGATAGCGATAAGCGCTGAATGATGGGAAATCGTCGACCACGCTGGCGGGGTCGGTGTCGGGTCGGGTCGTTGCGAGATGATTGGCCGCCTCTATGGCTAGAGCAATCGGGTCGTCCTTCGGGGTGTTACGTCCTTCGGTGATGAATGTAGGTAGAGGAATCAAGAGAAGTATGTCAGGATCGAAGCAAATGGAATTCCATAGTTTCTGCTTACCCCGGTGGGAAATAGGCGTGAGTTTATGCATGTATGTTGTACATCTGCTGTGTATACATAATTAATAATGTCCGACATGATAGTGCATACATATTCTCGCGAGTAAGGTCAACCTTAAGTATAGGCTAGGCAATTCTGTCAACAACATAGGTTATACCTTCGACGTTATTCCTTTTTAAACTCGTAAACAATACTGCTGAGATAACATTTTCGCATAGATAATATTATTGCTAAGATAATATTATTGCATAGATAATATTGTTGCGTAGATAACACATCTTTACAACATCCGCGAAGTCGCCAGTATGTCGGTATTCTACAGACTGCACTCGGGGAGTGTGCCCGTGATCTACACGAGCTCATTCTACCATCCCCCTTTTATCTTAGGACTTCCACACGTACGGCCGAGTTCCATCCCTATTTGGTAGATATCCCAACTATTCGCACAAAGCGCTTCGCATCGTCCTTCATTATGCGCACTGCTAAGGAGTGGAATTCTCTGCCGTCTTCTGTATTTCCGAATGCATATAACCCGGGTGTTTTCAAGGCCAGAGAGAACAGGCACCTTCTGGGCGAACTCGCTTTACTTAGGCTTCGTCAATGCTTTCGGGCAAGTCTAAGGCCAAGAGCAAACCCATCAAAGGTAAAAAAAAGATAATATTATTGCATCGCATAACAAACTAATGATGAACAACGCTTCCCGAGTTCTTTGCTAGACCAACATGACTGCACTATTTTGTTTCGATCGATTCATACGCAGTACATAATTATAACTTTGCGTTATGACAGGTAATATTTCTTTAAAACGTGGAATACCTATGTAGGTACTTATTTGACACCAACGGTGTATTTTTTGTAAAATTAATTCTAGTAGATTGGAATACATATCAATAATGGTTTTATTACGTTCACGTGTAGAAGTGGGTAACCACCACAGTTGGCCTTGCAACCTTGTAGGCCGCGAAATGCAGGACAGCGAATAGTCCACTAGTCACCACTTTGGTAGTTTTTTTTATAGGGTTTGGGTTTGGATGTAGTAATATCGATCGTTACACATGCCAGAGAGCTGATAAGTAGCACATAGCTATGTCCAGCGGTCTTGCAGCCATCCAATAATGGCATATCTCTGGATGTTATCTACCCATCGTCTCATAGATCTGGCTCTTCCCGCGTGTTCTCTCTAGGTCTCCATTCTAGTGTTGTCTATCGATCGATAGACTAATCTAATCTAGCCTACAAGATCATTAGAGCCTACAAGAAGATAAGAGAGCGACCGCACGCGGCAAAATCGAATTTGTGGTCGTAGCGCTGCGAATTGCCTCAGTTATCTTTTGGAAGTGGATTCGGACCACGAGATAAAATAAAATTTAAGTAAATACTATCTTCACTATCCGAACCCACTGTGGTCTGTATCGAGCCTCTACAAAGTTCTTCGTCAGTTCACACCGCGTTGTGAAACGATCGATTCAAAAAGAGGTCTTAATCGATTCTCAGCGGGCACATGACATAACTATTTTGATGGAAATTGAATTATAAATAACTCCTTATCTTACTTGTTTCTACTCACATACATAATAGGATAACAAAACAGATTGTTTTCGGCGACATAGTATCGCCGCCGGCACCGGTTCAAGGAATAATACAAGTAATAAGGAATTCGATAATATATTTTTTTTCTAATTTATATTGTTTTTTTCTATTTTAGGCTTGAAATTAAAATGAGACCTTCCTAGTTATGTTCCCCAAAAAAACTGTAGATAGCGTTGAACAGTTTTGTGTTCGTTTAACTATCTAATTTCATGAATAACAAACATTATGCACCTTTTATCTTTGTTTTTGGGTGTAAATGATGACCCTTGTCACACTCAGGCAGAACACATCTTCCACCCATTATTACCTATTCTGATCAAAATAAAGAGAAGAAATATAGGTAGCAACATAATTGTATAAGTATCTTTTATTATTTTATTATTTATTAAAAATAAGCACAGTACTTAATACATTTTTTTACAATTGACGGTGCAACAAAAACCAACTTTGGTTTATCCGTACACCGACATTCACCATCGTCGCTTCCAATTTGCAACATAATATCATGCTCGAACAAATAGTACAATAAATTGGAACATGTAGGTAGGAATTTATACACTTGCAAGCGAAGTACACAAAAACTAGTTCGCTGCATCAGCTTCACCCCGCGCGTCACACGTAACTACCGGACAGCGCGACACACAGGAGGTTTTTGCGGCTTCTCTAATATTTTTCCTGATTTAAGAAATGGTGCTTTAGTTTGTATTTAATGTTAAGTTCAGTGATTTCATTTTTAAGGTTAGTAGGTAAGTCATTAATTAATTTTGGTACTTGATATTTTAGTAGTTGTTTTCCATATAAGTTGTTAAATTTTGGTATTTTTAAGGTTAGTTTTGAAGCACTACGTGTATTTATTATGGGTTTAATAATATGTTGCAGATTTAGGTCAAAAAAGTTTTCAGAGAGGAGTGTATATTTAATTTGGTCGTGTATAGGCATGATTTTGCAGTGCTGAAATAGGTGTAAGTAATTGTTCTCATGCTTCGTTTTAATTTTAGGAGGCACAATGGCTTTCAATAGTCTTAATTGCAATCTGTATATTGCATCAAGATGTGTCTTACACGTTCTACCATAGCTACTCAACCCATAATATATTATTGTTTCTCCTAAGGCAATTTGTCGCTTACAAGATTAATGTGCTCAGTCCACTTAAGGCGGTCATCAATTACTAAACCAAGGTATTTTTGTTTTTTGACTACCTCCACTGGCGTGCAAGAGCAGTTTGGTATATCTGCATGCAGACATGCATGATTATGAGCAATCAAGCGCAAGCTTTGTTGTTTCCTGTTCTGGCTGGAGCTTATATACATTAGTTTTGTTTTGTCGGCATTGAGCGAGAGACCAGCGTCATGAGACCATTTAGTGAGCAGTGTAAAGTCCATTTGTAGATTTTTAAGGGCTAAATCTAGATCCTTGTCAGCTGATATAAGACATGTATCATCAGCGAACTGGTAGACCTGATCTGATCCAAATATATATGCTTCTGCCATTACATTATATTTTTGCATAATTATGTACCACGAGAAATGAAATAATAGGTAAGTATCAATCAGTAAAATATGAACTGCGCCATCTATATGGTTTTTGAGGAACATAGCGTGGAAAGTCGCTCTTTAAAAGGGGAGGATTGGCATATACGTATGTAACCTGTTGTGAATTTGAATCGAGTCATGTCAATTGTGTATTAAACCAGTTCCCACTGTGAATAGTGGTTTTACTTGCTCTAAACATATCAGTTACACAATAGGTACCTATTATGTCTTAGAGGGAATGACCAAGCAATAAAAATCCATTATTTGGCAAGCTGATAACATACATAAACTCACGCCTATTTCCCACCGGGGTAAGCAGGGACTATAGAATTCCATTTGCTTCGATCCTGACACACTTCTCTTGCCTCCTCCACACTCATCAATCGCTTCATACACGCACGCCGGTTTAGAGTAGATCGTATTGAACCTTTTCTAAGGACATCTCCAATTTGATCATCGTAAGTCCTAGCAAGCTGATAACCATTGATAAAATTAAGGTGTGTTTAACCAATCAATAAATAAGTAAGAAATTATGCAAAGTGCATTAGGGTATAATTAATCTACTTAATGGATCTACATACATAACATAAGATTAAATAGCCTATATGCGTCATACTGCTAAGCACAGGCCTCCCACTGCTAGGTATGGAGCATACTCCACCACACTGCTCCACTGCAGGTTGGTGGAATGGTACTATAGCTAAGCGAAATAAAAGGAAATAGTTACAAAAGAAACTTAACTAGGTAGGTACATGGCAAATGGCAGACTTATCGCTTCAAACAATTTGTTCGAAGCAATCCTAAATTGAAGAAAGTATGTAAAAGTTTAAACAATCTCAGAGAACATTTTTAGCTAGCTAAAGAACTCTAAGTCCTGAAGAGAATGAAGGGAGTGGTCACACAAAAATCTACTTTCAGTAAAAAAAAATCTGGGAGTTATAATCTATTAGTAACTTTAGGCTTTAGAAATATTTTGATGGATTTTGTATGGATCATCAAATTTTGTGTTTTTGTGCAAATAAAATTGATAAAAAAATTCTAACACCTAACTCATAATGCTCCCTAAAGTATGGTCACGAGTATAAATAATATAAATATGATAATAAAAATATATATTTATGAACATGTAAACTTTTTTGTCAAAATAAACCATAACTCTCATTAAACATCAAATATGATATTGCAACAGGGTTCTAAAGTGGGTTCATGATATTGCTCATGGCTGTACACTCTAAACAAACATCTTTCTTGTTTTGATGCAATAAAGCATTATTTATGTTTGTATAGGATGAATGAATTTATTAATGAAAGTTTTAAAACAGCTAAAAACGATACAAACTAAAATACCTAATATCTAGTACCTAGTAAAAATTATCAACGCTCATAAAAAAGATGCATTCTTTAGTTAATTACTTATAAGAGAATAGAAAGTTGAATAGGTATGACCGGCAAAAAACAAATAATCGCGATAACAGTCAAAATATGTGAAACTTCAATAACTTACCTGTCCATTCAGCACACTTTTCACTTTGTGAGTTCCAATTACTGATAAATCTGTAGTCATTTTGATTATGTTTTTGTAAAATTGAATTTTAAACATAAATATAGTAGAGAAATAAGAGAGGCGACCGCAGCGTAATATGACTGTTTCAGAATTTAAAGGTGAAACTTTTCCGAACGAAAAACGATTCGAATGTCAACAAAAAATGGAAATTCTAGGGTGGGGAAACGAAAAATTGTAACGTTATTTGTAACGTTACGGGTTAACTTGGCTTTGTATTTAACAGTATTTCGTTTTGCGAAAATCCGGAAGCAGGATTGTAAATCGCATCCATTAGTGCAATTTAGAAACCAAAACAATAAAGTAGGTTAGGCAGTAGGTAGATATTTTATGGAATGCAGCAAGCGAGGAGTGGGTGTATATTATTATGCTATACACCGCTGCCTCCCCTTCAAGGGTATTTGCGTGATGCTATGTTATGTTGCTGTTACGTTATTTTAATCCACTTTTTATGGGTCCTGATTTCGATCAAAGTCAAAAGTTATTTATTCCTAATTTGGGTGCTTATTTTTGATTATTGATGCATTGTTTGTGGTGTCTTAGTTTATACCATAAATAATTATGTTGTTTTACTTTGTTTCATTACGTTAGTATATTTATAAATATTTATTACTAATATAGATGTAATAATAGTATATGTAAATAAATAAATGTTATTATTATTAAAAGCAACAAATAAGTTTTCCATCATTATAAACTTATCCAAATCGTTTTGTTACACTGAAATGGTAACGAGTATAACAATTTACTAATCGCAGCTAAAATTAATAGGTAGGACCTTGGAAGCACTGTTCAGGTCACTATTTTATAGTGCACACTTTACATATTGACAATTATTGCCATGTAATACGAACAATCTAAGATAATAAAATAAACTTGAATAATAAAGCTACTTTACCAATTATCCGATTATTCGTTTTATTCATATTTATAATTTTAAAATTTTATTTTACATGAACATAATAAAAGAGGATTACGAAATGCTACTAAAAAACACCTTTTCAGAATTTTTGTTTCCACTGAACTCGTATCTGACATATAAGCGTTTCTGTGCGCTCATTGGCGTAATAAATTGAACCTCATGCCACTAACCAATCACTACTTGCGCGGCTTAAATTTGATGGTATAGAACGAACTTACCGATTTACGATTGGCGTAAATTTTGTTTCGTTCCGTCATTTAGTTTTCTGTCGACATTTTGCTGTTTGTGACAGACTCCGCGTGTTCTGCCGGTCGGAATATTTATTGGAAAATCTTCTAAACACGTGAGTATTTTCAGCCATTTGTTATTTACAATGCTTGTTAATAGTTCAATTACATTTTTGTATAAATAGGCATAGATTTTCCGACTTCACGGGGACCCGCGTTCTTATATGAACTTGTTGGAGTGACCTTGCCGACGCGATAATTTGTGATTTGATTGATTTTTTTACATGATATGCTTATGTCTCCGTTTTAAAAACGGAGTAAAGTTTGTTATAACTCCTCTGAGACTATAAAATTCAACATTGCAATGTATTTGAATGCCATTTCCTTGTCGAAGACTTGAGCGCGCGTACTTACTACTTGTAGGTCTACCTACATACAGCAGTAATTACTTCTAATCATCGTCATAGTCAACTTAGGTATGCTGACGTCATCCTGCAGATCGGCCTTTTTTTTTTTTTTTTTTCCTTCCTGGTCCGATGAGTTTAACTTTTATACTCTAGACCTTACATTTTTTTTATAATTTGTAAGTAGGTAGGTACTTCATGTAATGCTGACCTACTTAGCCGATCTCTTAAAAAAATAAGCACAAAGAGGCATGGAGTAGGTATCAATTAACATTCCTGTGTCAAAGAGGTACCTTATATCATTTAGTCTGTTCACAACTGACTTCTACTAAACATAAATTACAATATAAGTAGATACTTATCCTATTGTGTTTGAAACTTGTTTAACACTTTGATGTACCTAAAGATGCATGGTACAATTGATAGAAATATAGTTGTTTTCTATAGCAACAAAATGCAGTACAGATGAGATACCTAGTACAAGTCTTATAATCAAAACATGCCGACCGTGTTAGTGAAAACTGCACTTATGATAAATTAGTAACAAAAAAACTGAAATGAATATTGATATAATGCAAACAAGGCTTATTTTTCATGCTTTTTATACACACACATTACTGAGTAATCTGTTCTATAATGGCATGTAGTCAACCATATAAATAGATATACACTTGTGTAAACATACATACATAAAAATAAAATTCATTTAAAATATGTACTTAATTAGAAAATTACAAAATGTGCTTAGACTTTGCGTCCATTTTTTGTTTAACGTGTTACCTGATTATCTTACCGGTTTCAACTGAAAACCAGCGTCATAGTCTAGGCTATGGCATTATGCTGAGGTGGAACCGTTCATAACTGTATTATTTTATGTTAAAACAATAAGTATGTCGAATAAATATTTTTTCTTTCTTTTTCTTTCTCTATATTAGGTAGTTGCATTGCTAATATTTCTAGTGTCTTGTTAATATCACTACATAGTATAAAACAAAGCCGCTTTTTCTGTCCCTATATCCCTAAGTATGCTTAAATCTTTAAAACTACGCAACGGATTTTGATGCGTTTTTTTTTTAATAGATAGAGTGATTCAAGAGGAAGGTTTATATGTATAATAACATCTATTATAATAGTGGAGAAATATTGTTATTTTTGAGGTTTTTAATGTGATGTCATAAATGATTTCATTTTTACCTCAGCATTGCACCCGAGCGAAGCCGGGTCGGGTTGCTAGTAATTTATAATTGGAACTCTTTGTGTCAATGAATCATTACAATTTCTTAAAACAAACACATTACCCTCTGGCAGTCTAGTAATAAACTAGCCACTTAAATGAAGTATTTTGTCTTTGTTTTTGTGTATAAATGAGATCCTTGTTATTACACCCAGGCACAACATGTCTTCCACCCATTACTATTTTAATCAAAATAAAGAAAAGCAATATAGGTAGCAACATAAATCTATATTATCTTAATATCAAGCAACAACTGCCAAACATCTAACAACAACACACCCCACACATGTGTACCTAACAGCTGTTAGGTATTATTATTTTTAATGATTTTTCTTTTGTTTATTTCTGTGTATTGATATCTGCGTGATAGTAATGTACCTGTCTGTCTGTGTCTGTGGTGTCCGGGAGTAATAAATGTTTCTTTCTTTCAACAATTATTTTTACTTTCTCGGATCATCTTACTTTATGTCCTAACCAAACTAGGGATCACATAGTATTTTTTTGTGACATTTCCCCACTGGGATACAAACCCGGGACCTCCGGATCGTGAACCCAATTCAACCACTAGACCAGACGTTAGGAACTAAGTAAAAGCATGCTATCATTAACCTAATACCCAAATCCCATGACAACAAAAAAGAAAACTAAATGTTCCCATAAGTATTACTTTTTATTTAATGATTGTTTTGTCTGACCTTTCACTTCAATGGTTATGATAAATTGTTAGGGAATAGTGAATATTTTAATTAATTAGTCTAGTTTTCTTTGTTTGTGCTTTTAGAATATAACTCACGTCTGTACTCCCGCCCTTCGGGAGTTGGCAGGTCAGACAGGCAGTCGCTCCTGTAAAAAACCGGACCTGTCGAATCTTCAGGAAAAACGAGATAATGCTAGTGAGATGATGATTAACTTTAAAAAAAGGAAAAAAAGACCGTTAAAATAGACCATGACTTTGACTAGTAACGGAAAATTTAAATGATTTAGGTATATGTTTCAAAATGACATGCATTTTTTCCTACCGCAAATATCTACTAGGGAATGCAATGGGATCAACCCCGAAGCATCATATGACGAGATTCCATTCGAGATTGACTGTAATATTGAAGAATAAGTTCTTGTTTTTCAAAAAATATTTTGTTTTAATTAACCTCACTATCACAAAAAAAGCAGTTTTCATCGTTTTCAGCCATCCTGACTTTACATTTTTTATGAACTAGACAAGATTCCGAAAATGTTGGGACCTCGTGGGATTGATATTTCCAATCCCGCGGGATCTCGAATTTGCGATCTCGAGTCGGTATTACATTCTCTAATACCTACCACAATACTACTTAGTTCTGTTTACCCTCCTATGATGTCATAACTATTTCATAATGTTATGTCACTAGTATGTCGTCATTAATACTGATATATGTTCTATAATTAAAACTTATCTGTTTCTTCTGCGAATATCTAAAGTGGGTATTTCAATAACTAAGAAGCTGTAACATGCTATCGTTTGCTTAGAAGAATATCAATTTCTTGCCAAGAGTAGCAACTACGCATTGTGAGAATTAAAACTACAGAAAAACCGGCAAAGTGCGAGTCGGACTTGCATACAAAAGATTCCGTACCATTGACTATGTAAATAACAGTCATCATCCAGATCAGACCATGATTCTGGGTTGATATAAAGTGAAATTTCCTGTCGAAAATTCTTGAAAATTTTAGTGATTTTTTTTTAAATAAATTCAGTTCCATATTTGTGCGATATGCGTCTTGACAGCCTCCGTGGTCTAGTGGTTAGAGCGTTAGGCTCACGATCTGGAGGTCCGGGTTCGACTCCCGATGGGGACATTGTCGAAATCACTTTGTGAGACTGTCCTTTGTTTGGTAAGGACTTTTCAGGCTTGAATCACCTGATTGTCCGAAAAAGTAAGATGATTCCGTGCTTCGGAGGGCACGTTAAGCCGTTGGTCCCGGCTATTAGCCGTAAAAACACCTCCACCAACCCGCATTGGAGCAGCGTGGTGGAGTATGCTCCTTACCCCCTCCGGTTGATTGAGGGGAGGCCTGTGCCCAGCAGTGGGACGTAAATAGGCTGTTTATGTATTTATGCGACGGAAAATTCCATTTGATATCAACTCAGAATCATGACCTGAATCCTCCCTCAAAGTTTTCGTTACGATGTCACTATGTATACAGAATATAGTATCAATACTACTAAGTATACTCATCACACTTCCTCAAAAGAACTAGTTGTGAAATATAAAAAATATAAACCGGTATCCAGCACGATTGTTACCATGAGTCACATTACATTCATGGTCATAATTATGTATTGATTTCAACATGCATGCACGGCAGATAGCTATGATGTAGAATAGTTTACAATTACCTACCACTGCATTGTGCTTATAACATCGCCTTTAAGTCCGTGATAAATGCATGACAGCCCTGCAGGGCTAACATGCGCCACGTGAATATGAATACCAACCTCATCAACCCTGGTGTCAGGGTTACTATTGAGCCGCCAAAGGCCCCTGACATGGCTCATGTAACGATTACTCACTGTTAAGTAATCAATTATCAGTTAGCACTTTAAATCTCCCGCTCTTCCTATATCCATTCATTCGTCCCAACGACCCATTTTCGCTCTCTTCAAAAGCGGTCGTCAAGTGTGCGTACGGACATCATAACATATTGTGTTAAAAAATCATAAAAACTACCTAAGTGACCATCTCCAGCTTCTAAACTTCACCGTGAACAAGTAATAAGGGGCGCCCCTCAGGAACAGCATTCCAGCCAAGACAAGTTCAGAGCCTCATCACACGTGAGTCCGTTTCCCTTTTCCATCTTTTAAAGTGCTCACAACCCGACAAGGCAACCCTTTTGGATTTACAGTCGTGAGCTATCGAAATCATTAACACTCACTTACATCAGTAAATAGTAACCGGGACCAACGGCTTGACGTGCCTTCCGAAGCACAGATCATCTTGCGGACAATCAGGTGATCAGCCTGTAATGTCCTAACCAAACTAGGGATCACAAAGTGATTTTTGTGATATGTTCCCACCGGGATTCGAACCCAGGGCCTCCGGATCGTGAGTCCAACGCTCTACCACTGGACCACATAGGACGTCGTAAAATTTTGTCACGGTCATTTTATCCAAATAAGTCATGTCGTTCTGTCAAAATACGAACAAAATCACGTGGCATGCATTTCGAAAAAAAATATTGAATCGATCGATAATTCAATTCAATTCAATTCTCAATTATTATTTTTTTATTTTTATTTATTTATTTATTGGTAATTTTATCATGTTACGCACGTTAATATGGCTGGCTCTCCAAATACTTTGGTTTTCCCCAATGAAAGCAACAGTAATTTCTATAGGCACGGGGAAGTAAACATTCAATGACTGTTGCTTATTTATAACAACTTAACACCAATATATATATTGAAGACTATAGAGAACCGGAGAGGAAATATGATTGGCCACCTGATACGACACGATTCATTTATAACAAACATTATAGAAGGAAAAATTGAAGGGAAGAGAGGAAGGGGTAGACCTAGGATAACATTTATAAAACAAATAAAAGAGAAGGTGCAGGTCGTGTCGTATCGGGAGGTGAAGGTTTTGGCGGGAAGAAGAGAGGAATGGCGGTTACTCCACCGACAAGAGCGCAGCTCTTAAATAGAGAGAGAGAGAACACCAATATAAGGTTGGTGGTAGGGCTGCCAGAAGAAGACTTTGGACGTACATTGTCCAAATTGGAGATGTCCTTAGAAAAGGTTCAGTACGATCTACTCTGAACCGGGCGTGCGTATATGAAACGATTAATGAATATGGAGTAAGTAAAGAGAAGTGTGTCAGGATCGAAGCAAATGGAATTCCGTAGTTTCTGCTTACCCCGGTGGGATTAGGCGTGAGTTTATATATTATGTATGTATGTATGTAACACCAATATAAGCGCACGGGGAGCGCCGGTTCGATTCCCGGACCGGACTTGCAATCAGATATTAATATATCTTAAGTACAGTTTTCACTAACACAGGTTGGCTCGACCATCATAGATGGCAATACGGTTCACCACTTATCAAGTTGGTCTAACAGAAAGCTCGGTTAGGCGTGGGTACTTAGGGTGGTATTAATAAACTAATCTCAGCTTCGTGACTGCCCTCAAGATCACGTCAAAGTAACAGTTCTTATATAAAAACAGGGACTTGAGCATGATCTTGAGGGCAGTCTCAGCTGAGATAAGTTTATTAATACCACCCTTAGTTCGTCTTGCGATGGATGTACCTCTAACTACCCTAATTGGGACCAAGACATTTACCGATTCTGACAATATAATTATGTCGTTTTGTCGATTGGTGCTAATATGTGGACCCATATTTTAATAAGTCATGTCGTTCTGTCAAAATACGAACAAAATGACGTGGCACGCATGTTAGGGAAAAAAGCAAACTAATCGATTTCGACAAGATTTATTGAATCGATCGATAATTTTATCACGGTGCGCATGTTAGCCCTGCTGGCTCTGCTAATACTTTGGATTTCCCTATGAAACTATTGAAAACAGATGACTAATTGATGACAAATAATCGTAAGATGAGGAGCTCGGTGGCGCAGCGGTAAACGCGCTCGGTCTGCGATTGTTGAAGTTAAGCGACTTTCGCAACGGCCGGTCATAGGATGGGTGACCACAAAAAAAAAATTTCATCTCGAGCTCCTCCGTGCTTCGGAAGGCACGTTAAGCCGTTAGTCCCGGCTGCATTAGCAGTCGTTAATAACCACCAATCTGCACTGGGCCCGCGTGGTGGTTTAAGGCCCGATCTCCCTATCCATCCATAGGGAAGGCCCGTGCCCCAGCAGTGGGGACGTTAATGGGCTGGTGATGATGAATCGTAAGATGATCGACTATTTGAGACCATGAACCAAATATAGATTAATTAGTAATAGAATGTTGCTATGCTATAATGTAAGTGTAATGGTCTCTTGGGTCGGTCCCTCATATCTGAGGATCGTCAGCATCAGGGTTGCGAGGACCCTTCATGCTGATTCTTGGGAAAATAGAAGCAGTGGTTTCCCGTTGCCTTCTGCCCCGGACATTTTTGAATTTATTTAAACTCCAAGGCCGCTGTTGCCTCTACGGTGGGTTGCCCGACCGGTGGTACGGTTATACCGGCATTGCTCGGTCGCCAGAGCTTCGTCCGTTATCTAGCAGGGAGCACCGCGGCGCCCAATGGACACCGCCGCCAGCGACTCATAACGAAGCACCGACGCGCGCAGGTGAGGTTGGCAGTTGGGCCGGATATAGGTGTTCTTTCCGTTCTCCCCTTACTCCCCGACATGACATACAAGTGTACATAAATTGTAACTATATCTATTAATGTACCCTTTTCAAAGTCAAATAAAGAGTATTTCTATTTCCTAGATCTTTATCTAATCTAGCCTAGAAGATCCCACTGCTGCACAAAGCTGCCTCCCTTTCCTCTTGCCAGTTTTTGCGATCCTGTGCGTACTCCAGCCAGTCCCTCCGGCAAGCGTCCAAGTCGTCACGCCGTCACTTTCGAGGTCTACCACGACGCCTGAACCTAATCCCATACAAGTCTGGCGGCTTTCTTTATCCTTACCATAAAGTAAATAAGGTCCATTTTTGTCACTTACCTTCATTACCCGACTGCGACAAAGCAAAAATATGGTTGATCATATTCATCTTCAGACTTTAGGTATCAAAATTAGCTGCAAGTTGCGTTCTGATCTGATCATTTGTAGCTCTGCCGACCCCATTAGGAATTGCAGGCGTGAGTTTTAAGTGTATGAGTCGATAATCTAGACTTGTCATAAAAAAATAGTCCTAATTCAACTGGCGACTTGCCAGAGGTCACTTTGCTTCTACGAATCCGCGCAGGCGCAAAAACACGATGACGTCATTATTATGTATGACTGTACCACTAAAATGATACAAAACTCAAATGCTACTTCGTTTATAAGTCAGTCGTTTTCTACACACCGAAGCGAACGGACGTGAATAAAGTGAAAATTAAAAAGTAAATTCACTTAGTGACAGTGAGATCTGTGATATTATCTAGTTGTTGTTTTGAAGACTGATAGTGCTATTTATTTAATTGGTGAGTTTTTATAATACTAATAATTAACATGCAGAGGACAATCACACCAAAGTTGACAACAATAAAATATAAAATAAAATATCTAAAAACATACGAGTATCTCATGATCTTTTTGTATCAGTTTTTGTATGGTTTTTTGTGTGTGAACTTGTACAAAAGATAGGCTTGGTAGGTATCTATTTGAGACGTTTTACAAAAAAAAAAATCTACGTAAGTTATAACTTATATATAATTATTATAGGATCCTCAAACTCAAAAACATCTATTCAGTTGGTAACATAGTTACACTGAATCGTCAATTTTTATATACATATATTTTTTGTCGAACGTCTCATCCGCCTAAAACTACAGCTTCTCAAACTGTACAGCAGAGGAAAAATAGTTGCAAGAAAAAGCCCGGCACAGGGCCCTAGACGATCTTAAAAAAGTTCTAATACAATTTCAGTAATTTGGCTGCCATAATATTGGTTTCCAAACGGTTGTTTCCAAGTATTCCTGACTTCAAACACTATTGTGTAAATAGAATTCCGCTTAGATGGTGTTTTACCGTGAGTGTTTAAGATATACAACATTGTTTTTAAGTAGTAATTAAATCAATAAATACCGTATACAAAGACGCGGTCCAGTGGTTGAGCGTTGGGCTCACGTTCCGGAGGTCCCAGTTCGAATCCCGTAAAAGGACATACCACAAAAAACACTTTGTGATCCCTTGTTTGGTTAGGATATTACAGGCTGTTCACCTGATTGTCCGAAATAAGAAAGGCACGTTAAGCCGTTGGTCCCGGTTACTACTTACCGATGTAAGTAAGTAGTCGTTACATGAGTGATGTCAGGCGCCTTTGGCAGCTCAATAATAACCCTGACACCAGGGTTGATGAGGTTGTGTGCGTCAAGCTAGCGGCCTCAAAAAAAAAATGGGCACGAAAAAATAATTTGACCATACCAAAAAATAGTACTCTTATTGAAAAAAATAGTACCTGTTGTAAAAAAATTAGTACCATCACGGTTCTGGATTTATAGCCATGTTTTATTGCACTTGCTAGCTTGACGGTGGGCGAAATTTGGCGAGAGTTAACGACAAGGTCTTTCGCTTTGATTTAAACGCCAAAAAATAGTACCGAAATAGTACTCACCCCCTGCAAAATACCGAAAGTAGTACTTCAACGGTTCCAAAGTTATAAAGGCAGTTCTTTGATCCCGCTAGCTTGACGTTTTGAAAATACCTATTATCTGGGGAACGCTTGCATACTTCAGTATGTAACTAATGTCAATAAACTCGTATGAAATAGTACTCCCTACCATCATAATTTTGATCCGATTCTCTTTGTAGAAATGTTATAAAATTATCATAACCTATGCCATACATTTCTTGTTGATACAGTCACGTAGACAATTACATAAGCTCACAATTTATTCGTAAGTATTGCCATTTTGGAGGTCTACCCTACCATTTCTTTGCACTTCAGAGTGCTGCTATTACAAAAAATTCCTATTGCATACACCCATATGCACTAATTTTAATAGAAAATGGCTGCATGGGTCTAGTTCTTATCGAAAACAATCTGTGATTTTAATACATCATAATACATTTTTAATCTGCTGTTTTATTTTATAATTTATACCTTCATGTTGAATTTGTTACGGATCGAAGTGTTTGTTAATAAACAATTTGCAGTATTTGTAGAATAACTCAAAGAATTTCAACAATGATATTACTTTCATCTGACAACACTTCACCAATTTTTGCCCAAAAATGGGGAAAAAATAATAAAATCTGACAACATTCTTCTTGAGCATGTGTAATAATTTTGTTCGCGACTGTACCTGTCTTGATAAATGTATGACATAGGTTATAATGACTTTTTGACATATTTCTACAAAGAGAATCAGGTCCAAATTATGATGGTAGGGAGTACTATTTCATACGAGTTTATTGACATTAGTTACAAACTGAAGTATGCAAGCATTCCCCAGATAATAGGTATTTTCAAAACGTCAAGCTAGCGGGATCAAAGAACTGCCTTTATAACTTTGGAACCGTTGAAGTACTACTTTCGGTATTTTGCAGGGGGTGAGTACTATTTCGGTACTATTTTTTGGCGTTTAAATCAAAGCGAAAGACCTTGTCGTTAACTCTCGCCAAATTTCGCTCACCGTCAAGCTAGCAAGTGCAATAAAACATGGCTATAAATCCAGAACCGTGATGGTACTAATTTTTTTACAACAGGTACTATTTTTTTCAATAAGAGTACTATTTTTTGGTATGGTCAAATTATTTTTTCGTGCCCATTTTTTTTTTGAGGCCGCTAGCTTGACGCACACATGAGGTTGGTAATCCACCTCACAACCCACACGATAGAAGAAGCACCGTATAGGTCTAGTGGCTAAAATGCACGTCTTCAACTGTATAGCTGATTTGAGTACCCTTTTGGACTTTCCACTGGATTTCAATTATTTTCGGGTTAAATGAGGAATTCCAGGCTTCGTTCCCCAAAAACAATGTAGATGGCGTTGTACAGATTTAACGTGGTAATTATTTATGTTAATCTTATTCTATTCTTATTCTTAATTACCTATTTTCTCATTGCTCGGGTACATAATTATTCATAAAATATTTTCCTGGTAGAGGCATTATATAAAAATAACTGTTGCTTTATATTTGGATCAGATATCCTTTTATACGTGACCTAACCTGTTGTTGGCCTAGGTTTCCCTTCGTGTTGGAAGGTCAGACAGCAGTCGATAACTTCGGGGTTAAGTAAACTGACCTCGGAATAATTAGTAGAAATGTGAAACATACCCTTCTGTTTCACATTTCACTTGTTGGTAAGTTTATAATACTCTGTCCAGACTTATCAGGCACTTATTCAGCAGATAGGCTATGAGGCAGTTTTAGGTTAGTAGCGAAACAGCTTCTGAATAACAATATTTTAACTTAGCTCTTCTTCTTCATGCCAGTTTGTTATATATTCAAACTTGAATTCTGTAAATACTTACCACCTTACCAATAAACAAGTTTACCCACGTCGGGGGCCCGAGCCTCCGGCCTGGAGCCTCGTATAATTGATACGGCAGAAACGGCGGTAGCTACATAACTGACCAAGACCTCACCGAGCTTCCTGTTAGACCAACGTAGACCAAAGTATTTGACAGACAAGCAAAATGACACACACGGAGACATAGCTTTGTACAGTCATGAGTAATATCATGTACCCACTTTAGAACCCTGTCGCACTATCATATTTGACATTTAATGAGATTTACGGATTAATTTGTCAAAAAAGTCAATGTGACATGGTATCAAAGTGTATACATATTAGTATCGGTGACCGTACTCTCGGGTTTTTCAGTGTAAGTACTTTCGTCTTGCATTTATCGATAAATCTATTTATCGTGTTTACAGCGAATAAATAAACACCATTTGCCTTACGAAACGGTTAAGATAAGGAACGTAATGGAGCGAAATCGCAAAGTGTGCTTAAATCGAGAAAGGTGCGCCGTCTCTGGTTTTATTCGCAGACATGATGCTTGCGCGTAAGACTTTAAAAACTATACGCGTGGAGCATACTCCACCACGCTGCCCCAGTGCGGGTTTCAGGGCTTCCTCCGGTTGATTGAGAATATGCCTATGCCCAGAATTAGGACGTGGGCATACGCTATTTTATGTATGTTATGTATTAACGAATATTTAATCTCATTTCTAACATGTTTTTGTAACTTCTTTATTTTTTACGTTTTTTAACGATTGGGTAGGTAGGTTAGGTTTGAAGAGAGAGAGAGAGGTGTGTCGTAATACAACCAGTCCTCGATAGCTATGTTTAAATCTGCTTAAATGTAATAGCCGGCCTATTTCCTTTGACCGGGCAGAAAGCCTGAAAACCACGTGATATCACTTGGCTATGATCCAAACATAAATCTTAAATGATACATGATGATGATTTTTAATGATCCTACTTTGAATACGACTTTTACTCATTGCTTTTTTTAATTGTTCCAGTGAAAAATGTCGATCCACATCAAGGACTCTGATGACCTGAAGAACAGGCTGGCTGAGGCCGGGGAGAAGCTGGTGGTGATTGACTTCATGGCCACCTGGTGCGGGCCCTGCAAGATGATCGGGCCCAAACTAGACGAGATGGCCACGGAGATGGCCGACTCTATCGTCGTACTTAAGGTAAACAATAGATGGCGTTGTTCGTTTTGTCGAATATTTAATATGTCCTAAAACGCGGTATCAAAGTTTTCCGAGCTATTAGAACATTATACCACTTCTGTCTGCGTATCGATTATTATATCAAATTGAAAATGTAACAATAGTTTTACATTAGATTTCGAGCTGCGCTCTTGTCGGTGGAGTAATCGCCATTCCTCTCTTCTTCCCGCCAAAATCTTCATCTCCCGATACGACACGACCTTGCATCTCCTCTTTTATTTGTTTCATAAATGTTCTCCTAGGTCTACCCCTTCCTCTCTTCCCTTCAATTTTTCCTTCTATAATGTTTGTTATAAATGAATCATGGAACATTAGATTTAGTAGGTGATAAATTAAACTCACATCTATAAGTATACCAGCGAGGTGAGAGAAATACAGCCTTAGCACCCGCAGCACAGCAACGGGATTATATCGAGGGCTTTCGATCAATAGACGCTGCAAATGCTACGCCGATAAACGTCGTAAGGATATTTGCCGAAGCCCTCTATATACTTAGTATTATCGCGCGGCGCGGTTGCTGTGCCGCGGGGCTGGTGCGGGTCCTGCATTGAATTATCTCCCTGTCGGCTAGAAGTATGATTTTTTCATACATTAAACGTAAATGGAGTGGCATTTGCTTATCAACATGTTTATCAGCAATCGAAAACTAGTTACAGTCGAACATACAGGGTGTTAGTTACATCGTAACGAAATTTTGATGGGTGATTCAGACTATGATCCTGAGTTGATATCAAGCGGAATTTTCCGTCGCAAAAGTCATCATCATCATCAGTTTAAAACTCACGCTCTTGTCGGTGTAGCATTTTCCTCCATGCTACTTTTTTAGGGAAAAATACGGCAGTGGTTTCCCTCTTGCCTTCCGCCCCGCAGTACTCTGTCTGACGCAAGTGGGATGGCGCCCAGAGTAGTCTATTACAAAGCCATACTAGGACTCCTGTCCTCCGCCTCCGAATAGTACCGACAGTTACTGCTGCCCTCTGTCGCAAAAGTATGGAACTGAAAATAATAATTAAAAAAACCACTAAACTTGTGAATTTTCAGACAGGAAATTCCACTTGTTATCAACACAGAATCATGGTCTCAATCATCCCACTCAGTAAAAATAAAACACAAAAAATCATGAATTTTGCGACGGAAAATTCCACTTGATATTAACTCGGAATTATGGTCTGAATCATCCCCCTCAGTATTCGGTACGAAGTCACTAACGCCCGTATATAAAATGTTCTGTTGTAACATAAGCCGTCTTATCACCAGACCTGATAAGGCGCATCAAACTATTAAATAGATAGACACGGTTAGGTATTGCAAAGTCGTGCAAAATTATATTGTCTATAGGTTTTACCTATACTTGCAATTGGGTACTTTCCTAGGTCAAAGTTAAATTATGAAATTCTGATTACTAAATAAAGACAGATCTAAAGGTGACAAAAATTTATCTTTTTTACATACATACATACATAAACTCACGCCCGTAATCCCTAATGGGGTGGGCAGAGCCACAAGTAATCAAAGACAATTTGCAGCCACTGTTGATACGATGTCGTAAGCTGGATATGATGAACCTTATGGTGACAAGGGATCAGCCTATCGCCCATAACATTAGTCCATCATGTTAGAGGACACAATCCCTCTGTCGGTTTTTACGACATGCCCGGGAAGACAAGCAGCTGAACGTTTTCTATGTTTTTTATTTGCTCCCAGAACAGCATAGAAGCAAAAGAAGAAGAAGAATCATAGAAGTTATCTTTTTTAATAAAGAAAAATGTAATAAGTGCGACATTTCGTCACGTCACAGGTTACTTTCTTTCGTGTTTTGACGTTTAGTAAAAAGTAACTAATTTGACTAGTTGGAAACTACCCTATTGCTCTATAGGTTGAACCATATCTAGCAGCGGGAATTAGAGCCCCCATCGCCCCCAGCCGTCCGGCTAATTAGTTAATGCTATTTGCGTCGCAAATCTACAATAAGTCGCGTCAAAAGAAGCAAAGGAATCTAAAATTCCCTAGGCTTCTATCCCTTTCTGTCACTCAGAACCGTAAATTGGTAGAGCAAGATAATGCGACTGCACGCGACCAGCTCCTGCTCTTTATTTCGCTCTAGCAAATCACGGTTCTGAGTCAAAGAAAAGGATAGATGCACAGGAAAGTGGGGTTCGGTGCCATATTATACATTACACATGACATATAACTCACAATGGCCCCGATTCCTGCAGACACCTTCTAATTTTATTTTAAGTTATACCGGTCATTTTCTTATCCGCCGAAAAGAAAAGGGACGGATGATTGACAGCTCTTAATTTTAAGAAGAATGAGTAAATGAATGAATAGCGCGGGCGAACCTAAAACGTATCTCGCTGGTATGCAATCCGTTTGACGTGCTGTCTACTTAACCCTGTCGGGTTATTGGCCGATGTAAAATTTTTAGACGGTTGTTTTAAATTACTGCTTAAAATTGACGTGTGTTGTATAAATTTTATGCCTGTCAATTACCCGTCCCTTTCTTTTTCAACGGATATAAAAATGACAGGTATAACTTAAAATAAAATTAGATGGCGTCTGAAGGAATTAGCACCAATGTCTAACTAAACAGCGTAGCGTATATCAACCACACTCAATTACAGTTACCGTTATCGGTTAGATACGGTTATCAGAACTACGATAAATTGACTCGCAGCCACGCTCTATTAGATAAAAGTAATTTAACCTTTCATCCGTGGTCATCATCATCATGTCCATTGCAGTCCAATGCTGGACATAGGGCTCTCCCAAGGTGCGCCACAAAGCCCTATCCTCAGCCTTACGTAACGACCTCCGTGGTCCGGTGGTTGAGCGTTGGGCTCAGGATCCGGAGGTCCCGGGTTCGAATCCCGGTGGGGACATACCACGAAAATTACTTTGTGATTCCTAGTTTAGTTAGGACATTACAGGCTGATCACCTGATTGTCCGAAAGTAAGATGATCCGTGCTTCGGAAGGCACGTTAAGCAATTGGTCCCGATTACTACTTAGTGATGTAAGTATGTAGTCGTTACATGAGCCATGTCAGGGGCCTTTGGCGGCTCAATAATAACCCTGACACCAGGGTTGATGAGATTGGTAATCAACCTCACAACCCACACGATAGAAGCCTTACCAGCCAGCCCAATACAGGTTAGGTTACATACCACCGAAAATGCATTTCTCGGGAATGTGAGTTTCCTCACGATGTTTTCCTTCACCGATGAGCACGTGATAATCATTTATGATCCAAACATGAATTTGAAAACAAATTCGACAAACATTGATTTAGATCTGTATGGATTCGAACCTGCAACCTCAAAATAAGAGCCAAGTGTGTTCTACCAACTGGGCTGGTGGCTCTTCATACATAGACACAATATTAGCATTTTATAATCGGTTACCACCAATTGGTTGCGACTGATAAACCACGCTGCATTTATGTTTTAAAAACATTGCGATAAAGCCGGCTTTGCCCTGTACTGTTTATGTTTCTTCCTTGCAAATGTCTGTTTATATAATAAAGTGTACCAATTAATTCGTTAGGTTGGTCATGGAAATTTTTCGCCATTTCTGTTTGCATTTATCTTAAATGCAGTTTTCACTAACACAGTTGATCGAGGCCATTATAGATAGCGATATGGCTCACTCATCACGTTGATATAACAGAAACCTCGGTGAGGTGTGGGTACTTAGTTCATCTTGCGATGGACGTACTCTGACTACTGCAATTGGGATATAGTCGTGAGATTGTGTTCTATTTGTATTCATTCTTCTAACGCCAGGTCAAGGTTGCTTAATCTAATCAACCATGACGATTATCCTCATTTTTTCTGTTTATTTAAAATGTTTTCTTTACTTTTTTTTTTTCTTATAAAAACAATGTTACAAACACTGGCATACAGACATCGGTAAACTCGCAAAAGTCATTTTATTATCGGCTAAATTCTTCTATCGTGTGGGTTGTGAGGTGGATTACCAACCTTAGTGTCATGGTTTAACCTCTTATATGCCGAGATACCAGACACAATAGATTTTACATTGTGTCTGGTCGAGATCCGCGTTCCGGCATTTAAGGGGATAATAGGCGCAATTGGATATAGGCGTGATCTTATGTAGTATGTGTGAAAATTGTGTATTTATGGATGAAGTAAAAGATTTACTCACAAATTGCTTTTCCCTTCCAGGTGGACGTGGACGAATGCGAGGACATCGCCACAGAGTACAACATCAACTCCATGCCCACATTCGTGTTCGTCAAGAGCTCGAAGAAACTCGAAGAGTTCTCCGGCGCCAACGTCGAGAAGCTCAGGACCACCATCATCAAGCACAAGTAAACTAAAGTAGCGGGGACGTACGCTATCCACACCCTGGCAGATCACGCCACGACATGCCACCTGATAGATGACGACTTTTGACGAGATATTACGACTTCTAACATGAAGTTACGACCTGTGACACAAGTAATGTGAAATAGAGTTTGTGAGTTTGTTTTTTGGACGTGATGACATATATTGCCTGTTCACTGTAAGAAGCGGTACTTGACAACTTAGGACGATATGCGACGACCAGTTTTCTGTCAAATTGTCGTTAAAAAGACTTATGTCAGGTTGATCATTGGCTGGAAACAAGATCACAACGCATGACGTGGCGTGTTTTTAATACATAAGGGTGGGTTCTAGTTGAAATGTGGTTAAAATTATACTTGTATGAATATGAAGTGACTGTCAAAATGATTTGTAAAAGTTACTCCCCCCACTAACTGTTCCGTCCCAAAAGGCCCTAGCCTTCCCAAGGGTTAACATTGATTTCTTATGTCGTATTTATATGACAACCTATTTAGAAAACATCGAATTATTATAGAACAGATATTTCTGTCTTTATACAGAATGCATTTACGTTTTTACCATCATAAGGAATGTATCTATTCCTTTATTGTACTAGAGTATCGATCTAGAAGCCCCAAAAATTATGAATTGTCACAAATAAATGAAATAATGTAAATATAATACGATTTGACATCACAAAAGGATTACCTGCCAGGGTACGTTAAATATAATGAACAGTTGTTAACACGGTAATATTTTTTGCGCATAATAAGTTTATTTGTCATGTGAAGTCGAGTATTATTTAGATAATATGGTTTTAAAGCCGCAAAGTGTCTTAATAATGTTATACAGCGCTTGTAGTAGATATTCTGCACAATTGAATTGGAAGCGTACGCCCGTAGCAGTCGTTGTGTTAATTTCTATGTATTTCCATTTATATATGTTACAAAGTATTGTTATTTCAATAAATATCGTGATATAATAGTTGTATTTTTATTTATATAAATGTTAGCCTGTATCCCTCTAAGATAAAGGCAGAAGTGTATACATACATCCACTCCTCGCACTATGATTATGATCCATACGTAGTCCAAAGTTCTGTCATATAGGAAAGTAATTATAAAAAATAAAGTATCAATCCTTTTTCAAAAATGAGTACTGTTTTAAAATACATTCATCAATTAATTAAAATAACTTAAAATTATTCAAAATGTCCTCTCTTATTTTTGCAAATTTCAAACACGTCCGTATTTTCCCGCGCGTTTTCTTTCTGATCCCATTCTTATTTTAAAATAATGTCAACATTCAAAAATGGAATGCAATAAAATTATTGTGGCCTGGAAAATCCCTCAGCTATAAAATAAAACAAAAAAATGGAATAAATCTTTTTAATTAAATCCTAATAATAAGCCTAATTACAAAACCATTTCGTAATATTAGTATAAGACTATACATGATGAAATGCAGGCAAATATCAAATTGAGGATACAAGTTTTAACCTAAAAAGTTATGAGGCAAACTGAAATCGTACTTAGCATATTTACAAGGTAAAAACACTTCTGATGCTCTGAGTTCCACCGGAGAACTTAAAGTAAGTTCATTCTCAAACTGATCACGATAACCATTCAAAGAATTGAGCATTTGCCGGCTATAAGAATGTCATCCTAGCATTATCCCGTTTTTCACAGGGTCCGCTTACCTAACCTGAAGATTTGACAGGTCCGGTTTTTGTCGTCTATACGAATGTATCTGTCATTATTACATAAACCTACTTTATACAACCACTCACTAACCGAATCAAATTATTACTTCTGCACATTGTAAGGCACACTTTGGGCAGTATTTTAACCATAATCCATTTACCATTTCGTATTTATTTACTTCATCATATCTATGATAGGCAGACTCACGCCCATCATCGCTATCGAGGCGGGCAGAGCCACAAAACAACTTGCAACAGGTGAATATGTATCTTAACACAAATTCCAAGTGAATATCTTCTCATCAAGTGTCTTCTGATTTGGGATTCTGCCTACCCGGAAAGGGAATACATAATGAAGACCGGGGACACTAATGATGTAGTAAAATTTACAGCATAAGGTACTTTAATAGTGTCATAAATTATAAGAATGCTGTATTTTTTGTAACTAGAGTAAGTATTTGTGTTTGTACCTTACAATAACAGCCTTACCAATAAAAAAAATAAATAGCGGTGAACATATATTCGTAAATAGTATTCGCTATGTTCACCAAAAACAAAGCGGTGAACATAATATGTATATTCCTAAGTATATTATTAGCTATGTTCACCAAAAACAACATAGATGGTATTGTACAGCTTTAGCTTGATAACTACCTATTTTCTCATTTCTCGGGTACATAATGATTCCAAAATACAATGAATGGCAGAAGCATATATAACATTGATATTTGTATCTCATTATGTATAGAATTATGTTGCTATAGGTTCCGGCAAACTTCTTGAGCATCGACCTTGACTGCGCACAACCGAATTTTAGATCTCTTTGGTGGTGCGGTACGGGGCGCGGGGGCGGGTGAGTCCCGCATCGACCGGCTATTGGTATATCAGTCGATACTTCCCCCGCGCACTCTGTCTTCGTCCCTTTGACTCCCGAATACACTTGCGTGCAGTAAAACTGTCACGTTTTATTTATTTATTTATACACAATTTACATAGTCATTACAGGCAATCCCAATTCAACTATGTAATGCACGTTTGTTATTGCTCTTTTGTTCGTTTTTTTTTTGTTATTACTCATTTGTTTAAGTTTAAGAATTAGTTACTAGCACGAGGTCTATGTCTACAGACCCAAAACCTAGCACTAGCTCTGGTATTGCTGGTTTCAACCTCATGGAAGGAATATCATACTTACGTGACGATTAGTTTTTTATTAAATATAATAATATAAGTCTTAATAAACTATAATAATATAAGTTTAGTTTTTTTTATAATAATTGTTTTTTTTTTTTAATGAAATTAAGAAAATAATCAAAAGTTAATTTTTTTGCATGGAAGTGTACGCGCGCGAACTTTACCCCACTACGACACTCGATGCTCAAGAAGTTTGCCGGGAGTTATACCTGTATTGCTTCTCTTTATTTTGATCAGAATAAGATGTAATTGTGCCTGGGAGTAATAATAAAAAGACAAAAGATGTATGTATGTTACCATTTTTACCTATAAAATTAGGAGGTTAAACGGAGGAAAATCTGTACAGCACCATCTATATTTTTTGAGGAACGTAGCCTCATTAAGACATAATTCGATACAACTTTGCTTGATACTCAAATACTTATATACATACACATGTTCGTTGCTTATTTACTTTTTATTGGTAAGGCTATATCTAGCTGAATTCAAAACTTACTTTACACAATTCCTCTACAACTTGTTATAACTAATAACGTAGTATACACAGCCAATGTAACCTGTAACAAAGTAATTGGGAACTTTTAATGCTTCATAACTTCATAAAAGCCTCCGTGGTCTAGTGGTTAGAGCATTAGCTCACGATCTGGAGGTCCGAGTTAGATTCCCGATGGGGACATGTCGAAATCAGTTTGTGAGACTGTCCTTTGTTTGGCAAGGACTTTTCAGGCTTGAATCGCCTGATTGTCCGAAAAAGTAAGATGATTCCGAGGACACGTTAAGCCGTTGGTCCCGGCTATTAACCGTGAAAACACCTCCACCAACCCGCATTGGAGCAGCGTGGTGGAGTATGCTCCATACCCCCTCCGGTTGATTGAGGGGAGGCCGTGGGACGTGTACAGGCTGTTTATGTATGTATGTATAAATAATGCTTCATAGGTTACTACTTGCCGACGTAAGTATGTAGTCATTACATCAGCCATGTCAGGGGCCTTTAGCAGCTCAGTAATAACCCTGACACCAGGTATTCCACCCTCACAATCCACACGATAAGAAGAAGAATGGCATAGACTAATTTCGGAAAGACAAAAGCCGTGGTAGCGTAGGTAGAACGCTTGACTCACACCATAGAATAAGGAATAAAACTGTTTATACAACAGAAACTGGGTCGTGTGCTAGATTCAAGATAAATTATGAAACTGTTTAGTAAATAAAGACAGATCTAAAACTAATGAAAAGCATTTTCTTTTTTCCATTTAACTTTTATGGATTTTAATCAATGAAAACTTCATAATAAGTCCGCCATTTTATCACGTTTTTCTATATATACGTATTTACAATAAGTTATGTAGAGTTATAGTCTATGACCTTATGACTAACTTATATTCGTTCCCTCAAATCAAGATACTGGCCCCGATTCCTGCAGACACCTCCTAATTTTACTTTAAGTTATACCTGTCATTTTCTTATCCGCCGAAAAGGAAAGGGAAGGATGATTGACAGCTCTTAATTTTAGGAAGAATGTGTAAATGATTAACTCGGGCGAATCAAAAAGGTATCTCGCTGGTATGCAAACCGTTTGACGTGTGCTGTCAACTTAATTCTTTCGGGTGGCCAATAGGCCAATGTAAAATTTTTAAACGGTTGTTTTAGATTTGTGCTTAAAATTGACGTGCGTTCCATAAATTTTATGCTTGTCGATTACCCGTCCCTTTCCTTTTCGGCGGATAAGAAAATGACAGATATAACTTAAAATAAAATTAGATGGTATTTACAGGAATTAGCACCGTTATGGTTGTTAAAATAAAGAGCAATATCGTTTGTAAAAACGACTAAATTCGATCTTTACACGCAGTCGCTTAGTGACAAGATGCGCCGTAGACCCTTAGTTACAGAGATCGGTAATCTATTTGTTTATACGAGCCAATGGCGATTACAGTATGTGGTGGTCGTAGTCGTACCTCACTAGTCGCGTCGCTTCTTGCCGTGCTGGTCGTGTCGGTCGTGGTGGTCCCGCTTGCGGCCCGACTTGTCGGCTCGCTTGGCCTCGATCAAGAACCGGTCCAGACCGAACGGGTCCAGATCCGCATCAGCCTGCTGGCTGCGAGACTGTGGACACCACACAAGTGGAAAAAATGTCATATAAATCAAATCAAATATTGTACTTTGTTACACACAAACAAAGCATACAAACATTTAGCAACAGTACAAATGGGCGGCCTTATTGCTCTGAAACAATTTCTTCCAGACAACTGCTATCAGAAATCAACTTGGATGTGGGACGGTATAATAACCACAGTTAATATTTAAATCAAAATATAAAATTTATTTTGAGGTTGGGATCAAATGGTTCAAAATCCATTAATAAAAAAGGAAGTTTTAAAAGAAACAGGACAGTGACAGCGGCATTGTCCAATGAAGAATAACCCATAAACAGCCTATATACGTCCCACTGCTGGGCACAGGCCTCCCCTCAATCAACCGGAGGGGGTATGGAGCATACTCCACCACGCTGCTCCAATGCGGGTTGGTGGAGGTGTTTTTACGGCTAATAGCCGGGACCAACGGCTTAACGTGCCCTCCGAAGCACGGAATCATCTTACTTTTTCGGACAATCAGGTGATTCAAGCCTGAAAAGTCCTTACCAAACAAAGGACAGTCTCACAAAGTGATTTCGACAATGTCCCCATCGGGAATCGAACCCGGACCTCCAGATCGTGAGCCTAACGCTCTAACCACTAGACCACGGAGGCTGTTCAAGAATAACCCATGCGAATAAAATAGGCATCTCGCTGGTATGCAGTCCGTTTGACGTGCTGTCTACTTAATTCTGTCGGGTTATCGGCCGATGTAAAATTTTTGGACGGTTGTTTTAGATTTCTGTTTAAAATTGACGTGTATTCGCAATGTTTTCCATAAATTGTACAGTCATGAGCAATATAATGTACCCACTTTAAGACTCTGTCGCACTAACATATTTGACATTTAGTGAGACTTACAGTTCAATTTGTCAAAAAAGTTAATGTGACATGGTACCAAAGTGTATACATATTAATGCTCGTGACCGTATGCTTGTCGATTACCCGTCTCTTTTTTTGAACGGTTAAGAAAATGACAGGTATAACTTAAAATTAGATGGCGTCTGCAGGAATTAGCACCACTGGTATAAGTGTAGTTTAAGTTTAGTATGTGGTGTAAGTGTATTACTGGCCTTTTTTGGTGAGCTGCGGCACCACACACCTTTATGTTTTCCAACTAAATATTAATGTGTGTATATTTTAATATATGTGTATATGTGTGTCGTAGGTTTTGCCTAAATGAAACTTTTTTTATGTATTTTTTATATTATATCTCTTATATTGGTTTGCATCTGATGTATATATTGGTTATGCGCAAATAAATTGATGGAATTGAAATGGTCGAAGCCCGCGATACTTGTCGCTTCTACGAACGTGCCGAGGTAAGATATATGTATACTAACGGGTTCCTCGCGACTGGGTCCGGCGTCCTTCTCGAACTGCACGGGCCCGGCGCGTGTGTTGTTACTGCTGGTGCCTGCGAACTCCTTGTCCGCCACAAACCTGGATAAAAAAAAAAAACATAAATAGCGCCGATTCCTTCAGACACTTTATTTTAAGTTGTTCCTATCGTTTTCTTATCATTTGACATTTGCGCATATAAAAGTAAGTGCGCAATGCAAACAAATGTCAATTAGCAATATTGCTGTTTCAGATGAATTGCTTTGATGTGGCCAGGGTGTGGATGTCACTATCACCCTGTATAGTGTGGTTAGTTGGTCACCTGCGAGTGTTAGCGATGGCCTCAATGTCGGCGCCGTAGTTGTCCTTGTCGGCGTGCCTGGAGGGCCGGTAGATGTGTGCGCCCACGCCGTCCTGGTTGCGCCACGGCTTGTCGTACACGTTGTACGCTTCGTCGTCCCCGTAACCTGCGCAAATATGGCATACTTTAGTATGTATCTAACCTCCTAAATCGACACATTTCCAAATCCGATGAGATTCCCAGACATAATAGTTAAAACACTAGGGTTTTGATTTTAAAATAACAACCGGTCTTACGACTTTAAAAGTGTGTGTATTCTTCTTCTATCATGTGGATTGTGAGGTGGATTACCAACCCCATCAACACTAGTGTCAGGGTTATTACTGAAGCGCCATAGGCCCCTGACATGACTTATGTAACGACTACGTACTTACATCAGTAAGTAATAACCGGGACCAACGGCTTAACGTGCCTTCCGAAGCACGGATCATTTTACTTTTGGATAATCATGTGATCAGCCTGTAATTTCCTAAACAAACTAGGGATCACAAAGTGATTTTTGTGATTTGTCCCCACCGGGATTCGAACCCGGGACCTCCGGTTCGTGAGTACAGCGCTCAACCACTGGACCACGGAGGCCGTTGGATAGTGTGTACTTTACGTAACATTTGTTTTCTAAGCTATAGCCACTTTATCACGAAACAAAGGCTAAAAGTAAAAATGGTGCTGATTCCTGTAAACACCATTTAATTTTATTTTAAGTTACACCTGTCATTTTCTTATCCGCCGAAAAGGAAAGAGATAGATATGAAAAAGAACGAATAACCCGGGCGAATTGAATAGGCATCTCGTTGATACAATTGTGTATGCACAATAACTAACATATATTATGAGTGATGTTTCTCGAAATAAATATAACTAATAACTGTTTTGTTATTTTTTTCGTTCTTAAAAAAAAAAAATTAAGAACGTCTAGGGTGAAATTTTGTGGCTTTTTGGCGGGAAACGGGAACGGGACAGTTGCTTTCTTCATTGAATAATCTAAATAATTAATACGAAGTGGTGTTTTGTGGTTAATGATCGCATTAAGTTAGTCGGAAGACATTCGCGAGTGTAATTATATCGGAGTATACAATAAACAAAGTGTATCTGCCTATTTTCGCTTCGTGTCAGGAAGCAGCTTCATAACTCGAAAGTTTATGCGGACTTTTGAGTTAATTCGTTTGGGGTTCGGAGTAGGAGTCTACTCCGAGGGTGGGGGCTTAGGTTTCATCATCATCACCTTTCATCATTTCATTAATCATCAACAAAAAAAATACGTAAGACATGGCTGTATGGGCATAGTTCCCTTTGCCTTACCCTTCGGGGAAAACCAAAACAAAAAAAAGTGAAATTTTGTTATACAAGATAATCGTAATGGTAAAGTTACCGCTATCCATTCCCTTGCTGTTATTGAAGAGTCTCTGGTCGAACATGGCCTCGCCGCCCTGGTTGGCTTTAGCCGGCATCCCGAGCGCGATCTGCTCCGATATGTCTCGCTCTCTGTCCGTCACTAGCTTAGACCTGCAAGTTATACAATACGGGAATGATGGGATTTCCGTTTTTAAATTTCGAGAGGAACCTAGCTACTTGACAGATGGCGCTGAACTTGGTTACTTACTGCATGGAACGGAACGTTATATTATCTGTTTTTCTTTTTGAAATCATAGAACGAAACGTACATGTCACATTGATAATGTTTTGAAATAAACATAATAATGAAGAAATAAAACAGAATCTTATTAGAATATCTCGAGAGAACGAAAATAAGAAGAGAAGTCTGTCTCGTTTATTTATTTCCTGAATTAAATAAAAGTTTTTTTTCTATCATTGGCATCTTGGCAATGGCCCAGTAACGTAGTTGATAAGCGCCATCTAACGAGTTCTTGAGAACTATTTTTTTTTAATACTAAAAAAGAAAACCTTTTTGCGAACACATATTGTTGGCGTTACACAGCTAGAATAATTTCTTTACTACCAAAGAATAGAAGAATAGTTTCTTTTTCTATGACGTCACAGTGTGCTTTTACATACAAATTCCATAGTAATTTCGTGTTTTGACGTTTAGTAAATCACTGTCTCCTTAACAAGCGAAGTAAATTGTCCCTTAGGAATAAGGTCAAAATCTACACGACTTGCATCCGTCCGATCATGACCTATGCAGGGGTAGTTTTCGCTCATGCGAGTCCCTCTCAAATCCACCGTCTACAGGTAATACAAAATCGTTTCATGCGGAAAGCCACGGGAGCTCCGTGGTTCCTTCGCAATGAAAATCTGCACATTGACCTAGGTCTGCCAACCATTGCCCAATGGCTCAAATTAGCTTCCAAACGTTTTTTCGATTCTGCTCCGCACCACCCAAATCCCCTGGTAGTTGCGGCTTCCGAATACATCCCGCTTAGGGACGGTACTGAAAAGTATCGGCGTCCGAAGGACGTAATATACGATCCCGACGACCCGATTACTCTAGCCATAGAGGCAGCCAATCAGCTCGCGACACCAAACACTTCAGGACCCCGATACCGACCCCGCCGGCGTGGTCGACGATTTCCCTCATTCAGCGCTTATCGCTATCGACCCACTAGGGTCGATTAATTCTTTCAAATATTTTTCCTCTCAGACGACGCCCTGAGCCGAGGTTCGCGCCCAACTGGGCACCCTCAGGCCTGTTGTCTTAAACGTTGTACCGGGTGAGAGCCTTTAGCGCTCCCCATTTGTCCGGCCAAGTAGTTAATGCCATCTGCGGCAAATCTACAATAAGTCACGTCAAAAAAAAAAAAAAAAAAAAAGACGTTTAGTAAAAAGTAACTGATTTGCCTTGTTGGAAACTAGCCTATTGAATTACCTTTTGTCGGGCGCAGCTCTAGACAAGTTACGTTCTCTCTGCCTCTCCTTGTGTCTCTCTGCTCTCAACTTATCTCTCTCCGCGGCTGTCAGGCCACTCTCGTCAATCTCATTCTGTTCCAATTCGTCTTCTGGCGCGCGAATTCCTGTGAACAGACGGTGCTGTTTAGACGCGTGTGAGTATTTGTTTGGAGTGTAAAAAAAAGAATAATAAAATAATTAAATTTAGTTTGAGTTTGGTTGGGTTAGGTTGTAATAACCGTTAGTTTTTGCGCTCTAGCTTTTATCCTTTGGGCACTACATACTTATTTTCTGGGCACTTAACTTTGAAACACTTGTTTGGGCACTAACCTATTAAGTTTTGGGCACTAGAGCGTTAGCTACTTCATTTTACTGTACATGTGCACTGCACTGGGAGTAAATACAAATCTCATAGTGATTTATGTGACTGTCCACCTACATATTACATTAATCACTGAATTATCAATCAATCAATCAATAATACTTTATTATTGCACAACGACATATACAAAGGACATAAACATACGAATAAAAACATAAGTACAATAGGCGACCTTATTGCTAAACAGCAAAAAAATAATAATTGATGAATTATGTTCTACATTGCACCTTAAAAACATGGAATAATTCAACTCACCAGCCCGATGATCTCGAGCCCGCTGCGCTAACATCCTCAAGTGCTCTTCTTTCTTCTCCTTCTCTCTCTGCGCTAGTCTGCGCTCCAGCTGCGCTCTGGCCTCCACCGCTTCTCTGGCTTTCCTGTCAGCTATGTACAGAGCTTCAGCGAGCTTTGAGAAGTTCTCATTTATGTGAACTTGTTGGAGACCACGTCCATCTGCTGCTAGACGCTTGTCGAGCGGGATTGTGTAGCCTGGAAGAATGGAAACATTTATACCCAGAAATCAGTAAAAAATGATCAATATCTCCTTTTTTAAAAAAAAACCTTAGCGATTGTAAATTGTTTACAGTATGTCAGTTTGCCTACTTTTGATTGGTGGCAGTTCGCTAAAAACTATTACATGAATAAATAACATAACATACACAGCCTATATATGTCCCACTGCTGGGCACAGGCCAGTGCCTTCCGAAGCATGGAATCATCTTACTTTTTCGGACAGGCAAGTGATTCAAGCCTGCAATGTCCTTGCCAAACAAAGGACGGTCTCACAAAGTGATTTTGTCAATGTCCCCATCGGGAATCGAACTCTGACCTCCAGATCGTGAGCCCAACGCTCTAACCACACGGAAGCTGTTGTCGCTGTTGTTGTGGACATGAATATTGATTAAAAAGATATATAAATAACGTTGGCTCACCCTTGGCGTTCTTCCAGTGGCTGACGCAGGGCGGCACCTTCCAGTCGCGCTGCTGCTTGACGGACACGCGGCGCGGCGGCGAGTGCAGCACGGGCGCCGGCGGGGACGGCGCCGCCCGAGGAATCTTCTTGTTGATCTGGAAGCGCGGCGGCTCCATCGGGTCCACCTGCGCCTCCACCATGCTGGGAGAGGAAACTTTATATTAAATAACTCACATTTAACATAAGCTAGTCGCTAGTAGTCAGAGGTACATCTATCGCAAGGTGAACTGAGTACCCACACCTCACAGAGCTTTCTGTTAGACCAACGTGATAGGTGGTGAGCTGTATCGCCGTCTATAACGGTCGAGCCAACTGTGTGGAGGACATTCAATATTATTTTGTTATTTTTATTTTTTGTAATTTTATTTTATAATAATAACAATTGTTTTCAAATTCATGTCTGGATCATAAATGTTTATCACTTCACTTGCTCAGTGGTGAAGGAAAACATCGTGAGGAAACCCACATTCCCAAGAAATGTGTTCCAGAGGTGTGTGACTTAACCTGTATAGGGCTGGTTTAACCTTTGCGGGTTGGAAGATCAGGTAGGCAGTCGCTTCTGTAAAAACCCTGACCTGTCGAATATTCAGGTTAGCGGACCCCATGAAAACGGGATTACTCGTCCCTTTCCTTTTCGGCGCATAAGAAAATGACAGGTATAACTTCTGGAATCAGCACCAGTCTTCTGGGGACTTCTACCTATCCTGATCGATATAATTAGACAAATTATTGTCCTCAACCATTACTAGTACAAGTAACAAACTCACCGGATAACTCTCTGCTTAGCTCCAGAGTTGAACGCGCCGCTCTGTTGCGCGGGAGTGTATCTGATGTACTGCGCGGGCGCCTGCGAACACACGGTACTATCAACGCGGGTAAATTATGTGCTCTGCTGGTTAGCAGATGGATTTGCAATGTAAATAACCTCCTTCTTTTTTGAAGTCGGTTAGGAAAAATAAGTGGCATCTGGGGCCTGTTTAATAAAACTGTAAGTTTGTTAGTGAGTTCATTACGTAGCTAATATGAAACTGCAAAATATTCGTGATCACACAGTCCGCAAAGTACATTAAATTGTCATTGTAATTTACAATTGTAAGTTTTATTAAACAGGCCTCTGGAGTCAGTGGTATGCTATGCTGGTTGGTGAACCTATGAACATAACATAACAGATAAGCTCACGACTATATCCCAATAGGGGTAGTCAAGAGGTACATCCATCGCAAGATGAACTAAGCAGACACCTCACCGAGCTTTCTTTTAGACCAACGCGATAGGTGGTGAGCCCTAACGTCTGTAATGGTCGAGCCAGTATGTTGCTAAACTGTGTTTGTGAAAACTGCACTTAGCTAAATTAGCCTAAAAAACCTTGTTTTATATGTAGCCCTTGGCACTCGCAATGTCATGTCAACGTACCGTCCTGAATTATGCCGCACTATACCAAAACCTTCCACAGAATCCACACCAAAAAGTGTACGCGGGAAATTTCCTTGGTGTACATTATTTATTCTCATTAACTAGGGAATTTAATAACAAACCAGGCACTAAAGTAAATATACATAATAATTAAATCATAGTGGATGAATTTTCTCCTGTAAATACCCCCATTAAGAGTATATCTCGGTAACTGAATAAATAGTCTTCCTTTTAATCCTATTATATCCCCTGCTGGGAGGTAAGGCTCGTACAACAGATTTCCACTCTTCGCGATCTCTTGCATCTTCTATAGCTTGCTCGCATGACATGCCCAGAGTATTTAGTTTTCGGAACTGAATAAATACGTAAACATATTTATAACATAGCACCACGACTGTACAGTATCTAATCACCCGCCACCCATCTCACCAGCTATGTTTAAGTCCTATGTAATAGGAGGTCAGCCTACTGCCATAAATCGGGCACAAATCCTGGAAACCAATTTCAATCTATGAAGTAAAAGTCAACTCACAGCTTTCGGTGCAGCTTTGACGGGCATAGCAGCAGATATTTTGGCGTTGGTAAGCTTCTCCAGTGCTAGCTTGGTCTTCTCCGTGATGTCTTGAATGTCATCGTCCGAGGGCTTGTGGAGTGACGGGTCGTCTTCCGCTAGCACTTCTGATGGCAGTAGATCTGTCAGCTTGGAGTAGATTATCTGTAGAAGAGAAGTGACTTGTCAATTCAATGTGTAGGAATTAGTTCTACTTACATAAAGATATAAATAATTTGTTGTGACAGTGTTTATTTTAAATGTAGGATCATCAAAAGACAACACTATAAAAAATAAAATTTAACTATAATCTCGCCAAATTGGGAGGCTACCAAATTGTAGACTTCCATTTTTAAAATTAGATGAAACCATGTTTTGCTCACTTATCTTTTGTGTACTTTACCTTTGCAGTGACACTTTAACTTTTGGGCACTATCTCATTAACTTTTCGGCACTATTCTAAAACTATATTTTGGGCATTATCCCATTATCTATTTTATTTTTCTGCATTTGTATAGTTATACTTCATCATAAAAAAGAAAAATTTAATAATAAAAACAAGTCTAGAAAATCCCCTATTCAACAATAAATATAAAAAAAAATGCTATTCTCCTTTGGATACTTATGAGTCATCAGGAGAAATACCACAGGAAATAATCTCATTGTCTACTAATCTTAAAAATCTATTAAAGGGTAATAAGCTGGTCCACAATACATATATCCTGTTCTACCTTATCAGCTCCATGTCCCTGCCGAGCGATGGCAGAGTACTTGACCCGTCCCGCCTCGTCCAGCTGGACCGCCAGGGCGTTGGAGGTGCTCTCCTTGCCACGAGCACCCATACCCAGTGGGTACTGGGCCACGTGAATCTCGGGGAAAGCACCACCATCTGAAATCAATGGAAATATAAACCAATTTATAATTATTTACTATAACTATTTACTTACTATATAAACTATTTAATTACTATGTAACAAATTTAATAATGAGACAAATTTCTCAAGAATACATGTTTATTATCAATATCAATCCAGCCAATTTTACAGGCTTATCATAAGTCAACAATTAAACAATAATGAGAGAAGCAATAAATAAATTGTAACTAAATCCATAGTATTATAAACAGTATACAGATAATAACTAAATGGTTATTTGTATCTCACTGAAGTTAATGACTACATATAATTTGCACCAAAAACTAAAAATATAGCTGGCGTGTGGGTGTATATACTATTACATCTCTGCCTACCCCTTCGGGGATGCAGGCGTGATGCTATGTTATGTTAAGAAACAAGAAGATACTGACCCCCAAAATCTTCCTCTGCCCGAGGCACCCATCCTTTCCTTTGTCCATAGGGAGGGACGCTAGTCTGCGAGACAACAAGAGCGCTCCCAACACGCTGTGCCTTCCGCTCATCATCCCGGTCCCACACTTGCTGTGTGGGAGCTGGTAACAGGCTGGGAATATCACAAACACATTGAAGTTTCAACACAATACAAGGTTATTTTTCACACTTTCTTTAGTTGTTTTATAACAAAAATGTATAAATATGGCAAATGTTAAAAGAATCTAAATGAGTAATGCCTGATTTCGTAATAAAATCAAAGGGATTTACTCGTAAATGAGTAAAATGTGGTGGTTAGTAAACAATACTTCACAAGGGCCCCCAAGGTATAATTAACAACAATTAAGTTTACACGTAAAAAGTACAATTTATAAAATTAATTATAATAAGCACTGACAAATCCAAGTACTCCAATTTTTTTAATATTTACGAGAAATAAAACACAACGAACCTCGTCAATGACGCCATTTTATTTTATTTTTTTAATTTAGTTTCGTTTCGTTTAGGACTTTGTAACGCAACTTGTTATTTCTAATAAGGCAAAGGTAGACTTAATACTCGGTCAATTTAGTAGTGGGATGTGACCGTGAGTGTATGTTAAACTAAGTTAGTGCGTTTGTACTGGCTGAGCCAAAGACCCAGCTGAGCTGATGCACACACTAACTTCTTCTTCTTCAGGAAAGATAGATATATAAGTTCTTCTTTACAAAAAAAAAAAAAAACATTTATGAACTAATTATAAAGTTGATTTGATGGTTTTTAAACGGATTCTACAGACTCGATACCTTATTTTGTTGATTTTATATAAATTATAGCTTTTTTAACGTTGAAATATTATTTTATTTATAAAAATACATAAAAACATATTTTAAAATTATCTTAGGAGGAATAATTGCCATTCAAAAAATGGTAGAGAAACTGTCAGATTCGTATATAAATGAAGAGGCTGCGAACGTCCCCCTTTTATAACCTCAAAAATGCGCGAGAAGTATCACAGTTTTATGGCGAAGTGAGCTTAATTTTGCCTTTAATTGGTGTTAAAGTGAACGGATTACCATTATGCCGTCGAAAAAGAGAAAATACAATGCACGGTTTCCGGCTGTAAGTAGATTTTTTCTCGTAGACGTCTTGAAAGATATAAAAAATGGTGTTGTTTTTATGTTTAATTTTCATAGATTGGTGATTATGACATTGTTTGTTTGTAGGGGCGAATCAAGAAGATAATGCAAACTGACGAGGAAGTGGGGAAAGTCGCCCAGGCCGTACCAGTCATAATCTATATCCTTTTTAATGAGATGTCTTAATAACAGTGATGTGTAATCAAATCATACAATATGATGAGCTAATTCAGATGTTATTATACCAGATGGGATTACTGTATTTGAGTCGTCTGTGGCTGTATGGTGAGAAAGCACTTGTATTAAAAAAATATGTAAGGAACAAAATAAGCTGTGAGAAATATTGGATATTATTTGGTTGCTGATAAATATTTAAGAATGCCATATATTTGCATTGAGATTCTGATCTTTTAAGTGTATGAGAATTGTGAGTATGTTGTACAAAAGACTGGTAATGACAAACAGATGGGGTATAGGTCATGGCTTTTCTTAGAAACCTACATTAGGTATGTTGTTTTCTATTCAAACTCTATTGCATAATATTTAATACACATACAAAAAATGTTACTGTTGGTGCACTAACCTATATAAGTATACAGACTTGTTAGGGCAATATCCAGGGCTAGAAAGAAGAGGGAAGTCTCTTCTCCCTTTCTGTATATCATATTAATAAAAATAGCCTTTGTTCACCGGCACTACCATCTTACATATTTTAATTTTCTTACCTACAAATAAATAACATCACATTTATTTCCCGTTGGGTAGGCAGATACTATGGAAATCCACCTACTACAAACTTGTCACACTACCTTCGCTTCCTCCACTCTCATTATAGAATAATAATAAAGAGTAAAAATTAGTTCTCCACCAACCCGCAGTGGAGCAGCGTGGTGGAGTATGCTCCATACCCTCTCCGATTTATTGAGAGGAGGCCTGTGCCCAGCAGTGGGACGTATATAGGCTATTTATGTTAAAAATTAGTCATTTTCTTAATATATGTCGGGCTGTCCTAAGAGATAGGCGTCCTGCTTATTGTGCCAGTCCTGTCTGTTGTGTGTTGATTTTCTCCATCCTTGTGGTAGGATGTAATTAGTCCACTTTCTTATATTAGACTTATGCTCCGTTCTTGTCTATCAAAGGCCAATTCTTTGAAAACATAACGTAAACAGCTTATATACATCACACCAATGGGCACAGGCTTCCCTTCAATCAACTGGAGGAGGTTTGGAGCATACTCCACCACACTGCTCAACTGCAGGTTGGTAGAGTTGCTTTTATGGCTAATAGTCAGTACAAATTTGAATGTGCCCTCCGAAGTACAGGGGGGTTAAAATGGCCACATCTAAGAAAGCAATATTGCTTTATGACATTTGTTTGCATTGCGCACTTACTTTTATATATGCAAATGTCCAATTGCAATATTGCTTTCTTAGATGAATTGCTTCGATGTGGCCATTTTAAACCCCCTGATCCTCTCCATACTTTGGCTTCTTTATAAGACATTTGCCTTCTTTTTAATTTGTCCATGTAAGTTCTCCTTGGTCTTCCCCTTCCTCTTTTAATTGAATGCAGAATTCTACACAGACTAGAGTGTGGATCTTAAATTAATGATGATGATATATTGTATTAGAGTAGTTTAGGTGTCTGTCTGCCCTGTTAATCCTATTGGCATGGTGCCAATAATACAATTGCTTTAGATTTTCTTTTTATTTGAACTATTTACAGTTACAGCAAGGTATATTTTAACATTTAGCTGGCGAGTAGTGTGTGACCGTACACAACTGTATACCAATTCAATACAAATGTACACCAATACATCTCTGCATACCCCACAGGGATACAGGCATTATGCTATGTCATGTATTGTAACAATAGGCAAGAGGACAACTTAGTCAAATGAGACACTTTTTACGAAATGTCAAAACAATACATTTCAACGGAATTTATATAGAAATACACACACACAAAGTGTATGACTTAACCAATAAACATGGTGAAATGTCATACACTTAGTTACGAGGCACGCTCCTGTCGGTGTAGCATTCTCCATGTTACTAATTCAAAAAAAATCCCATGGTTCACGAGAATGGATGAAAGCTAGACAGTTGAAATTTTCACAAATTAAGTATTTCTATAGGGTAGGCCCGCTACAAGATGGACCGACGATCTGGTGAAGGTCGCGGAAAGCCGCTGGATGCGGGCAGCGCAGGACCGATCGTCGTGGAGATCCTTGGGGGAGGCATATGCCCAGCAGTGGGCGTCGTACGGCTGATGATGAATGAATGAAAAGTATTTCTATTACCGCTATAACAACAAATACTAAAAAGAAAATAAATATTAAATAGTAGCTCCCATACAACAATTAATTTCTTTTGGCCTATTTTGCTCGAAATCAATACCTACTGTTGTTTAACTAATCAATGGTACGGAATCCTTCGTGCGCGAGTCCGAATCGCACTTGGCCGGTTTTTTCTCCCAGTCCGTCGTAGAAGTACAGTGGAACATAGTTTATAAATATCTTAAAACTGAGTCATACAACCATTGTAGTTACTTAATAATAATTTCTAAGAAAAGCATAACCTTTAGCAGATAAGTCCCTTGGCTTGTGTTACAAATACTCATAATATGTACAGCTTTTATGACCTAATTAAATAAGGAAGGATATTTTTTTTATTTATTTTTGGTCACACATAATTTTAATGAGGGATTTTCCAATCGGCGTTCCCCAAAAACCGGATAGATGGCGTTGTTAAGATTTTTCTTCGTTTAAACAGACATATGCATCTTTTATCTTTGTTTTTGGGTATAAATGATGACCCTTTTTATTACACCAAGGTACAATTACAACTTCCACCCATTATTATTCTGATAAAATAAGAGAAGCAATATAGGTAGCAACAGAACTCTATACATATCTGATCCAAATATCAAGCAACAATTAGTTTTATATATGCTTCTGCCATTACATTACATTTTTTTAATAACCAGTAATGAGAATGTACCCCAGTAATGAGAAAATAGTTAATTATCACGCTAAAAGTGAACAACGCCATCTATCGTGTTTTTGGGGAACGTCGCCTTCGTTTAACCTTCTAATTGGATAATTATGTACCCGACTAATGAGAAAGTACAGCGCCTTTTTTTCGGAGAACGTAGCCTGGCAAGTTTCTCATTGAGGTAGTCAGAGGTACATACATCGCAAGATGAACTAAGTATCCACACCTCACCGCGCTCTCGTTAGACCAACAATAAATTGTACAGATTAAATTAATACAATATTATATTACAATTCATCGTAAAAATGCAATGTTTTTCATCGATAACATCCGGTGACGAACCCCTTATCTCCGCGAGATGAACAATCCACGCCACTGCGAAAGATAAGCCACAGATTTTGGCCTCGTTTATTTAATACGCATATATTTATACAATACATGTAAGCTCACGACTATACAGATCCTATATTTATTTATTTATTTATTTAATAGACATTTGCAACATTACAGTAGAAACCATTGCGTTACAAACAAGATTCTTATGGGCCTAAAACTAATTTACAATATTACAATGTTAAATTGAACAACAATAAAGGAAGGATACACAAAATAATAACAAAACAATTCAATTAATAATAACGAATACATCACAATAAAATAAAAATTATTTAACTTATGCTACTGACAGGCATCAAATTCTCAAATGCTTTTGCACATTCACTCAACAAACATCCAATCGCATCGTTTTATATACATATATATCTCTGACTACCAATTGGGGTAGTAATATGAAAGTTCGCCACCAAACTTGAAATTTTTATATTCACCCACTAACGTTTTAAGTGGCATAATATTTTTATATATAAGTACCTACTAAAACCAAAAAGAGAAAATTAGGTTCATCATGTCCATCTCGGACTCAAAATTCAAATATATCTCTATTCAGTAGGTAACATAGTTACACTTTGAATCGTCGTTTTTTACATAACGAAGGTCCCATCTGCCTGGCACTACTGCAGCTTCTCACAACCGGGAAAAAGAAGCTGCAAGAAAAACCTCGGAACAGGGCCATAGATTTTTTTTTAAAAACTTCGTATCAGCAGTGGCTTCAAGTTGTCTTTGATTACTTATGGCTCTACCCATCCCTTTAGGGATTACGGGCGTGAGTTCAAGTATGTTGGTATATGCGCACATCTCAAGTTGCAAATATTGCTTTTTAGATCTGTAAGCGTTATCCCGTTTTGACAGGGTCCGCTAACCTAACCTGAAGATTTGACAGGTCCGGTTTTATACAGAAGCTACTGCCTGTCTGACCTTCCAACCCGCGAAGTGAAAACCAGGCCAATACAGGTTAGGTCACATACCTCTGAAATGCATTTCTCGGGTATGTGGGTTTCCTCACTATGTTTCCCTTCACCGCTGAGCACGTGATAATTAAATTCGTGCTGGATTTCAACAGAATGTATAACCACATTTACTACAATATTTTTTTATTTCATTTCATTAATAGTTCGCATCTTTCTCGCTCCATTGTCAGACACGTCACAGTGTCGTATTATCTGTCGGGTAACGTGAATCATCTGGATACTTCGCTTCGTTCTATTTATAGCGACATTCAATCTATCTAAAGGGGTCTACGACGGAGTAGCGTTGTTAGAACAGCTATTTGCACAAATTATCGTCAAATTCAAATATATCTTTATTCAGTAGGTAACATAGTTACACTTTGAACCGTTATTTTTTACATAACTAACGTCTCATCCGCCTAAAACTACTGCAGCTTCTCACAACATGTATAGCCGGGGAAAAGGAGCTGCAAGAAAAACCTCGGCACAGGGCCCAAGACGTTCTTTAAAAACATCGAAATATTGTTTTCCATTTTTAAAATACTCTATACCTATTTTATTTTTAAATAAATTGCTTCCATACTTACATGGGCTAAAAGGCTATTGGCGTATGCGTTCTAGTTTGTCCGACCAAGCAGTTTATTTATTTATTGGTAATGCTGTTTATAGGTAGTTAATTCCATTTGCGGCAAATCTACAATAAGTATCATTTTTTTATTATAGTAGTTTCATACAAACTTTGCCACCCCTTTTTACCCCCTTAGGGGGGTCAAATTTCGTAAAATCCAGTCTTAATTAGTACCTACGTTCTAAAAGCAACCCCTAGCACTTGTAGTTTCTGAGATATCGTGATGAGTGAGTCAATCAGTGAGTGAGCTTTCGCATTTATATTTTAAATTTTTATTCTTATTCAATAGTTCGTATCAACAGTGGCTGCAAGTTGTCTTAGTTGGATTACTTGTGGCTCTGCCCACCCCATTAGGGATTACGGGCGTGAGTTTATGTATGTATGTTATTCGATAGTACATTTAAATCTTATGATCTGTGATTTAAATCCATTGTATATCGCCATTTATTAATACATAAAATAATAATTACTGTTCATCTGTGACGAATGTCAATTTTACGCTGAACGTTTTTAATTATAATATAGAAAAAAAAACTCAGTTTTAGAGATTCCATTGAATATTTTATTAAGCAAGAAAACGTGTCTACCGAATTTTACTTAATGTAATGTATATTAGTTATTATCACCTATTTAGCTTAAACTAAAATAATGTTTAAAGACATTAAAGAAACAAAGGAGATCATCGGCTCTCCATACTTTCGCCGGCCCAAATTTGAAAGTGCCGGCCAGAGAAAAAAAATGTGTCGAACCTTTCGAGTAGATTGCTCTGAACATTTTTTACTATGACACCAAACGTGTATAACCATTAGTTTGGCTTTAATTGGATTTTAAAAATCACGATTTTTCATACATTTTGTAAAAAAAAAAATATTATGTCCGTTGGGAAAAAAAGGGATACAGGCGTATTACAAAGGACCGTTAGAACATTTATTAGTATGGCGCCAAACTTCTGTGACCATTATTTTGACTTTTATTGGACTTTCCGTTTTGGTTAATATGTTAAAATGCCGGCAATCGAAAAAAATACGTCGAATCTGTCTAATAGTTGCTTCTTAATATTTTTAAATATGACACCAAACATCTATAACCATTATTTTGACTTTTATTGGAATTTACGTTTTAGTTCAAATGTGAAAAGTGCCGACCAGCAAAAATACCATGCAGAGAGTATCGAGTAGGTGCCTATTAACATTTTCTCTATAGCACCAAACGTGTACAATCATTAGTTTGGCTTTTAGTTTATTTTAAAAATCTTATTTATTTTGTTTAAAAATAAAGTGCTTTGGGCAAAAAATGCGGTACGGCGGATGACAAAGGACCTTTAGAACATTTAATAATCTGGCGCGAAACATTTTAGACCATTATTATGACTTTTATTCGTCTCTCTTTCCGTTTTGGTTCAAATGGGAAAATGTCAGCCAGCGAAACAAAATAAGTCAAATCTTTTGGTAAATTACTTGAAACGTATTTTTTTACTATATTACCAAATGTAGACTTTGGCGTTTATTGGACTTTTTAAAAAATCTTTTTTTATATACATTTTAACAATGACAACAAGCAGAGCTTTCTCAATGACTAGTTATTAGTCAGATAAATACTTTGTGTTATTGTTTTGTATGTTATTAGGTGAACTTCTATATTAATACTATCTGATTTTAGATACGACGTTGGCTGTAGTTTTTGCATTCGACTCAACGTTACGGCCTAAGTTTAGGTTGAATTATGGTATTGATTCATCTTGATCGTACATGGTTACCACCCTCCAAAGATAAGCTTGCCATCTAGTGACGAAACTCGTATTTTGGCATGACGTCTGAAGAAGCTGTTAGGGAAGACAGGAGTCGGGCAGTTATACTTTGCATGTATGCCGATCACAATGTCCTGGTGCTACTCGGCCGATATAGCACAGTACCTCACATTTCTTAAAAAAAAATAAGCTTCTAAAGCGTGTATCACCATCAGGTGAGATAGTGGTCAAATGAAAACCTATTTTTGATTTATAAAATGTGTCCAATGACGACCACGATATTACGCCTTCACCTGCATTATCGCCAGATAAAACTTTTTTCGCCAAAGTGTAGGTATCTATGAAAACTCCAGATTTTGGAGAAATCTAATTGAGTTCAAAATAGTGGTCATAGACGTTTAATGTCATAGTAATAAACATTCTGACGATCCTTTAAATAACGCGCCTGTCATATTTTATTTTATAACAAAATAAATCAAAAATCGAGGTTTTAAAAATCCAAAAACAGCCAAACTAATGGTCATACACGTTTACTGTCATAGTGAACAATGTTTACAGGTATCTTCTCGATAGTTTGACATGTGTTTTTGCTGACCGGCACTTTTCACATAGAAACTAAAACGTAAAGTCCAATAAAAGCCAAAATAATGGTTATAGACGTTTGGTGCCATAATAATAAATGGTCAAATGGATAAGTTTTAACCGGATATACCAATATTGTTTCTTGTCCGGCACTTCACATTTTCACCAAAATGTATGAAAAATACAAGTTTTTTTTTAATTCGAATAAAACCGAAAATATTGACACTACAGCTTTGGTGCCATAGTAATAAATGCTCAGACGGATAAGTTCTAAGGATATATACCATTTTTGTTAATTGGCCGGCACTTTACATTTTCACCAACAATGTATGAAAAATACAGTTCTTTTAATTCGAATAAAACCGAAGATATTGACCCTACAGCTTTGGTGCCATAGTAATAAATACTCAGACGGATAAGATCTAACGGAATATAGCAAAATTATTTTTTGGCCGGCACTTTGACTTCTGGGCCGAAATCCGATGATCTCCTTTATTTATTTAAAGATTAAATTAAAAAAATGAAAATTTTATTTTTTCACAATACGCTTTTTGAGTACGCTATCGTCAGAGAACACCAAACTTTTGAAAATCAATTTTCTGTTTCTTAAGTGCAGTTTTCACTAACAGAGCTCGATATTCGGCGACACCTTGGTCTAACAGAAAGTTCGATGAGGCGTGAGTACTTCATCTTGCGATGGATGTACCTCTGATTACCCCAATGAGAGACGTTCCAGGCTACGTTTTAAAAAAAAACTGTCGTCGTTTAACCTTCTAATTTCATCTTTCACCTTTTATCTTTGTGTTTGGGTTTAAATGACAACCCTTGTTATTACCTCCAGGCACACACAACACATCTTTACACGTCACAGATATTACAAAATTTAACAACACACAACCATACACAATCATAAGACAGAACCACACACACACACATACTTAATTTGATCCAAATATCAAGCAACTGGATGTCGTGGAGATCCTTGGGGGAGGCCTATGCCCAGCAGTGGGCGTCGTACGGCTGATGATGATGATCAAGCAACAGTTATTTTGATATATGATTCTGCCATTACATTGTATTTTTGAATAATTATGTATGTACCCGAGTAATAGAATAAGAAATACTATTATTGTGATAACTATTATGCTTAACACAAATACTCCTTAACTCTATCTACTCCAACACCTCGCACCCTGGAGTTGTTTGTCGAGTCTCTGCTTAGCAAGGCGATGCAGGTGACAATGGCGAGGAACGCCAAGACGCTCAGCCCGTCACATGTTAAGCAGTGCATCTTGGCCGAGTCCAAGTTCGACTTCCTGCGGGATCTGGTGAGTTGTTTCATGTCACAATTCGACTGTCAATATTCCCTGGGCCTCAGCCAAGTTAACAGAAATGTATGGGATTGACATGTCACCTTATGTCAATCTCATACATTTTGTCACTGTCACTGTTCATTGTCATAAACGTTGGCATCTTCGCTAACAGTAATAGAAATGTATGGGATTGACATGTCACCTTATGTCAATCTCATACATTTTTGTCACTGTCACCGTTAGCGATCGGGTGAGAGCCTTCAGCGCTCCCCATTTGTCCGGCCAAGTAGTTAATGCCATCTGCGGCAAATCTACAATAAGTCACGTCAAAAAAAAAAAAAAAAAAAACCGTTAGCGAAGTTGTCAACGCTTACGACAATCGACATGATTCGCCTCATGATTCTGAGTTAATATCGAGTTAAATTTTCCGTCGCCCAATTCATGATTTTTGTTGTTTTTTTTTAAATATTTTCAATTCGATACTTTTGCGATGTAAAATTCCACTTGATATCAACTCAGAATCATAGTCTGAATCTTTGCTGAAAGTTTTCGTTACGATGTCACTGACACCCTGTATGTTTGTATTTTCAGGTGAAGAACATCCCTGACGTATCTGCTGCTGAGGAGAAGGAGATGCAGATGAGTGCTGAAAGTTCACCAAATTCCTCGAGGTAACACTATCCATTGTTTTTCTTTTTTAGGGTAATTAAAACACATAATAACGGGTTCTTACCGCGTTTGAAATAGGGATATGAGACTCCCGATATTTCGACACTGTTGCACTGTTGAAGTTTTTTAGGGTATCCCGCGCTCTAATACGTCGAGTTCTTTCACCTGGCAGAAATTGCTGGTTAGCAATAAAACCGCCTATTGTTCTCATTTTATCAGTTTGTATCTGGGCATTAGTTGTCCAATAAATGATTATTGATTTGATTTACAATATCATTATACATGCATAAATAAACTCACGCCTATTTCCCACCGGAGTAAGTAGGATGAAATGCTGATTTACTGGTGATTAAGTAGAATTAAAAAAAAACAAGTTTTTAGATTGAATTTTCTCTTTATAAATTCGTTTGGACGCTTCGTAAAAAGAATCTCATTTGTAAAAAAAAATGCCTGTTCCATCATACAGTCCATTTCTCCTTTTAAGTACCCACTTACTTATTAAACCTATTTAGATATCCAAATCCGAAACGAAACTAACAATAATAAAATGTAGTTGCCAATTAATCTTAGATTGAGGTCGTTCTGCTGGGTAATTGGTAAATCGATAACGTATTAAATAGAAACCACGATTTTTACAATAAAAACCTTTTCCTTTGGACGCATGTTTGTTATCGATTCACTATTTAGGTATACAGGGTATTAGTGACATGGTAACGAATACTGAGAGGTTTGAGAAGAATGATTTCGCTTATCATTCTATGTTGATATCAAATGGATTTGTTTTGCTTCTTTTTTCAAAAAATCATGTTCTTTTTTGTTTTTTTTTTTATTATTATTATCAATTCTATAATTTTGCGATGGAAAAATTCCACTTGATATTACCTCAGCATAATGAACTGAAGCATCCCTCAGTATTAGTTACGATGTCACTTACACTCCATATAAGTACGTACAGGTAGCCATACAAGTACGTATGGCTGTTAGTGATTGTGACACCGTAACGAATATTAAGGGTGATGATTCAGACCATGATTCTGAAATGATATGAAATGGAATTTCAATGACAAATTATTGGGTCTTAATCTCCATCGAAGTGCGGTATGAGCGACCGCCATTTTTGTTTTACTTATGTGCCGCGAATTATACACTTGTTATATTTGCTACAAATTATCAACAAAAAATACAAATATAAGTACTTTATTTATTACACTCGAAATCAATTAAGAAAAACAAAGAAAAAAATAAACCAATAAAAAAGTTTTTGTATTGTGTAAATTACCAGTTAGTTACACTTACATAGTGATAACAACTTATATAACTGTTATCTCACCAACTGTTCCAATTTCAGATTCTCAGACACATCAGTGCCCCCGCGCAGGGTAGTGCGCGAAGACTCCAATAGCTCAAGCAGTTGCGACCTTAAAGTCCTCCCAGTAAGGGACCCTAAAGACAGTTTGAAACGCGCGCACTCCGCCGACGAACCAAGACAAACAGTTACCTCCACCATCGTATCTACTGACGCTGCCATAGACTTAACTACCAAGAAGGAAGAGAAAACAGTCCGCGCAAACTTTTACCAAGAAACCCTCACAGACCAAGTACAACATAGAAGTGTCATCACCATCAACCCTACGTACAACAACCCTCCGCAACCGTCGACCTCTAGTTACGCCAACATGACGCCAGTGGAACCCATCCACAGGATAGAAGCACCAAAGCCTGAAATTAAACCACTCTACTTTGTAGACTTAAAACAGAATAATAACGTGGCTATGACACCGCCGCGAACGCCGGTAACGCCAATATTAAACATAGACTTTACAAAAAATTTAACCAACCCCGAAATCAAAGTTCTAGATACGGCTGTAGCGAATATAGTAGGAGTAAAAGAGAGGCCTAAAGAGAAACTACAGAGGCAAAATTCCAAGTCGTATAAGGCTGAAAGTAAGAAGGAGGTGAAACCGCCTCCGATTGACATAGACCATATAAATTCGGGCAATTTGCAAATTGACGAGGACTATGATACCTGAATGTTCGTTCGTTGGTTCTTTTTTGTGTTTTTTATAAGTGACAGTACGGAAAATAAGGTGGAATTGTGTGAGCAAACGTAAGTGTGTAGTCGTCTCGTCTATTGTAAAAGTGCACTCATACTGGAGCTTGTTTTTGAAGAGCGAAGCGACGTTTACAAAGTTTTGTGCTACAATTATAACAAAAAAATATTGATTCTTAACATGATAGGTAAAGCCGCGTTTCCGCTTGTCAAAATTTGGTGCGCAACATGTTGCACAACATGTTGTTCAAAATGTTGAAAGTTAGCGCGGAACTTTTGTTTAACAACGTTGTCTGTCTACGCATTTACTATACGACCATCGTCGACAACATGTCGCCAGAGGAACTGATGTTGTTGCGCGTCACGTCTCCACTCGACAACAATTGATGCTCGACTATCGATGATCGCTAAACAAACAACAAGCCGCGCGACATGTTGCGCTTCAGCTGGCAACGTTGCGCTTCAGCTGGCAACGTTGCGCTTCAGCTGGCAACGTTGCGCTTCAGCTGGCAACGTTGCGCGTTGTTGTGCAACGTTGCCGTATGTGTTGAGCGTCATGTGATGTGTGTCAATTGTTGACTAGTGATTTAATGTGAATTACAAACAGAAAAAAATGTTGCGAAGGTGTCTCAACAAAAAGTAACTCTAGTAGATGCATTTCAAGGTAGAATAGACTTTTAGCTCAATGTTCTAGAGCTTCTTTTGATTTGCTTTGCGATTTCATTTTATTTTTTCAACAAAATATTTCTTGTTGGTTGCTATCCGAATGAAACTGTCAACAATTTGTTTTACATTTAAGAGATTAATAGGTGGTAGGTATTGAATGATATATAGATTTGGATGGTCATCCCCTAAGGGTGTGAAAGAATTTTCAGAACAAAACAACTAAAAAATAGGTAAAATTGACCTTAATTTCACTATAATCTTATCCTTATAAAAAAACAGGGGGTGTAAAATGGCCACATCGAACCAATTCATCTAAAAAAGCAGTATTGTAATTTGACATTTGCGCATATAAAATTAAGTGCGCTATGCAAACAAATGTCAAATAGCAATATTGCTTTTTTAGATGAATTGCTTCAATGTGGTCTTTTTAACCCCCAGATCATAACAGTGAAAACCGCATTCGAATCCATTCAGTGGTTCTCGAAACTGTACAAAGGTCAATCTTCCTTTTATACCTATTACTAAGTTATGTATTAATTTTGTTTCCTTCGGACAGCAATCCTATACCTTATTGAATATAGCTCGATTGAAATGACAACAGGGGGGTTAAAGAGGCAACATCAAAGCAATTAATCTACAAAAGCAATATTGCTATTTGACATTTCTTGACATTGTGCACTTTTATGTGCGCAAATGTCAAATTACAATTATGCTTTTTAAATAGATCGCTTGTAAGGGACCCTAGGACAGAAATATAGTCATAGAATAAAGAATAATACTAGATACAGAAGGGAAACTCCGCTGAGTACTGATATGAGCTTGATTATCTCTCGGAGTGTTCCGCACTTAGTCTTCTTAAAACGTAACGAGTAAGGCGCACGCGCAGATTGTCCCGCTCGCACGCAAGGAGGAAACCGGCACACGTTGCATCTGTGAGTGTGTGACTAAAATCGTGATTTTTATATGAAGTGTCCGCGTGATATAGCACACAGTCTAGTGCGAAAGAGACAAGAGACATGCCCGTCCTGCTCTCATTCTAATGGAGTTATATTCAATGAAGCATACGTGTCTAGTTACGTTGTTCACCATTTATGTAGATAGATTTGAATGTATGAATTTGCAACGATTGTTTTTTTTAAGTACGTACGCATGTGTGGTTTTTGTTTCACCTTCGTCTGAGATTGACAATTTGTTTTTATTTTATTTTTCCATAAAAAATGGCTTGGGCAGTGCAAAATTGAGCTTTTTGATTTAAGTTTTGCATTGTTTAAGTTATTACAGGTAAAGGCGTCGAATTTAAGTGCTGATTTACACATATATAGCCAATTTTTAACCGACTTCAAAAAGAAGGAGGTTATCAATTTCACCCGTATGTACGATTAAATTATGGCACAGAAAACCATCGCAGAATTCAATCATCACGATATTAATTCAACCATCACAGAATTCACAGACACCGTTTTTCACAAGATCCGCTTACTCGACCTGGGGGGTTAAAATGGCCACATCGAAGCAATTCGTCTAAGAAAGCAATGTTGCAATTTGACATTTACGCATATAAAAGTAAGTGCGCAATGCAAACAAATGTCAAATAGCAATATTGCTTTCTTTGCCATTGGATGTGGCCATTTTAACCCCCCTGAACATTTGGCAGGTCCGGTTTTTTACAGAGGCAGTCGCCTACCTGACCCTCCAACCAAGGGAAAACTAGCCCAACAAAAGTTAGGTCACATGCCTGCGAAACGCATTTCTAGGGTATATGGGGTTCTTCACGATGTTTTCCTAAATATGGTAACTCTAACGTCAGTGTATAAGGGTGACGCACATCGTTGTCAAACTACAAAAAAATATAATAATTTCACCAACAGCGGAAGAGACAACGTCGAATTTCTCTTTTACTCTTGGTGTCTTTCCGTAATGTTGTCTCGCTTTGAGTGAAAGAGAACAAACAATTCCCTTCCGCCATGTTGTGGTCACGTAACACATTATACGCGTAGACTATGCCAATCACTGTTATCCAGCGCTTCTTATTCGTGCCTATACCTACATTGTATTTCTTAGTGTTATGTATTAAACGTGTCTAAAGGTGGTCGCACACTTGTCATTGCGGCATCGAACACATGTATGACGTCAACGTCAAAAACTACATGAAACATGACGTCTATTGACGTCGGCGTCAGAATATTTAGACAAGTTATAACATCAGCTTCAAACTGTTAAAGGAGTGACGATCAACCATAATAAAGGGAAAAGTAGTAAAAAAAACTAAGGTAAAAAAAAACTTTTAGCGGGCAGTTTTCGTACCTAATATATCGGCGAAAACTTAGTGGCTTTCCTACAATCATAGGTAAACTAGCACATTAGAAAATTATCTGTGTAATGTGGCTTTATATTCAATCATGCCCTTCATTACATATAATTGGGTATTTGACTGGGTCAAAGATAAGTTATAAAATGCTAAAACAGAAATATAAGCCAGTCTAAGATGATCAAAAATCAATCTCATTTTATTTTTTGACTTATGTTCGAATTTTATTTATGAATTAAGTAACAATGATTACGATGTTTGACCGCTTTTATTCATGACGTCATAGGACACTGTATTTATATACAAACTCCAAAGAAAACTATCGTTTTGACGTTTGACGTAAAAAGTATCTCATTTGACTAGATTGTCATGTAGCCTATAAGTATGACATTTGGATGTTAGGCATCTTCTGTTGACGTTGGATCGTAAAACGCGTTGACGTCGCAATGTACAAGTGTGCGATCACCGTTACCTTGCATAAAAATGCCCTGTTTGAATGTGATTTTGTATGATTATCTTAAGTCTTTTTGTTATCATTACGAAGTTATGATTATATTAACTTAAAAAGTTTAATCTGATATTCAAATTAAAAAGATTAGCTAGTATATTACCCTGGTGATAATTTTTGTTTATCCCATTACACCATTGCATTGTAGAACTGTAAATGAAGTACTGAGCACTAAATTGAAACGAGTGTATGTACACGATATATGTAAAATATAAATTACAAATATTACAAGATCGAACACGTCTTTTTCTTGTGTAAATACTTAATGAGGAATATATACGTAAGTATAGATATACGGCGCTAATAAGTTGGCGACGAGTATAAATTTTAAAAATCGAAATTAATAAGTTTAGAATGAGGGTAGTTGATAATGACATTTCTTTTTAAACAGAAATGTAATTTAAATTCAATAAAGTAGATGTAAAAAAAATCATAACGACGATAGATAAGCAGCCGGTGAATGAGTAGTTAAGCTTTTTCGGCTAATTTATTTTGCAATTTGCTTTCAGATATGCTAGTTGGTTTTAGTATAATTTTGTTATCTGTCTATTTGTAATGGGGTCTGACCGGAGACGGCTCAAATAACCGTGACGGAAGAAGTAGATGCAGGTGCAAATGGTGCAATACAGTAAATAAGAAAAAGAAGCACAAACCTGGAAACCTACATAAGCAGTGATCGGATTTTCGTGTAGTTTACGATGTTGCCATCCCCAAAAAAAAAAGCCCGCCACTGATTCCCAGGATAAACAGTACATATCTATAAATTTGTAAATATGTAGGTATATTCATTAATGACCGAATTAAGGTAAATAAGCGCCCAAATATCCGATCACTGCACTTTACATAATGATATATCTACATATTCAGTTGCATACATATACAGGGTGTTAGTAACGTAAGGAAAACTACTATGATTCATGAAAATTTCAGAGTATTTTGAATTATTTCCAGTTCCATACTTTTGGGACGGAAAATCCACTTGATATCAACTCAGAATCATAGTTTGAATCATCCCTCAAAGTCTAAGTAACGATGTCACTAACACCCAGTATATAGGTATAAAGAAATAATACATAGAGTAAAGGAGAAAATAATTTAATTTAGACATAGAGGAAGAGTGCTTGCACCAAAACAAGCAAGGTGTTTTTAAGTAAGTATCTATTTCGGTCCCTAAAAACCAATTATTAGTCAATTAGGTGCCTACGTACTTTGTAAATGAGATTTAATTAAGGTAGTGTGGCTGTTCATTTATTAGGGAAATACAATTTACTCATAATTTTCCTGAGCCTGCTGCCATTAATCACACAATAGCAATATCAAGATGGACGACTGAAACTACGGCGGATGAGACGTTCGTTATGTAAAAATTGACGATTCAAAGTATAACTATGTTACCTACTGAATAAAGATATTTTTGAATTTGAATTTGGACCATCATTAAGTACATAATAAAAAGAGCAATATTTTTAGATTAAATTACCGCTTTGCACATTGATATTACACATTTTAATAGTATGTACTTACATAAAACAACCTGCACAATAAATTCTAAACTACCTTCATTTAAACATAATATGTAACAATAAGTTTACAATTGGGTAGTTTTCTAGGTCAAAGATAAATAATGAAATTCTGATTACTAAATAAAGACAAATCTAAAGGTGACAAAATCGTTTTCTTTTTTCTATTTAACTTAAAGAATTTTAATAAAGATAAATGTAAAAATAAGTGCGACATTTTATCACGATTTTCTATGACGTCAGAGGTTGCATTTTCCTACAAATTCCATCGTAATTTCGTGTTTTGACATTTAGTAAGTAATACTAATTTGACTAGTTGAAAACTACCCTATCATAAAATGGTAACATTTAAAACACGCATTGCGATTGGCGGGATAATGATCCAGTTTCGCAATTCGCTAATTGATTAGAAAATCATTATTTTCAAATTATTTTAGTCAATGAGAATGAAATACTTACATAAAATTATGCTCTAACTAGCCTTTATTGAACATTAATTCTGCAAATAATTAATCTTGTATTTACTTCAAGGTCATTGCTATGGTTCGAAAAGAAGAGATCGCCTTATTATGTACAAGAGACGTCGACTTCGGAACCTGAAACCTTGTCTTGTGATATAAAATAATTTGTTTCCATAAAACTGATGATGATGACTAACTTTCTATCCTGTTAGGTATTTAAATCCCTCATCCATTTCCGATGAGAAACGTCCAGACTAAATACGAAAGCAATAACAAAGTCTATGTATAACTACGTATGTTACGTTGTAAATAAATTAGATACATCAGTGATATTCATTTTGAAGTTTCATTTGGTATCTTTAGAACACAGATTACTACCACTGCATACCTAAGATTGGTCATGGGGCACACAGATAATAGTTACCATGGCCGGATCGTGAATTTGTGGGGCCCTGGGCTGAAACTACTTGGGGGCCTATCTTAATACTCAACTAATAGCAAAAAATATTTTATCAGACATTTTTTTTCAAATTATGGTTTACTTTTTAGCGGGTTCTGGGGGCCCCTTGTAACCCCGGGGCCCTGGGCTGCAGCCCAATCAGCCCATAGATAGATCCGGTCATGATAGTTACAACGCGCCTAGGCGGTCTACAAAGGCAAAGTTGAAGCAATTCATCTAAGAAAATAATACTTAAGTATTGCTTTTTTTGAAATTTATTGACTTTGCGTATTTACTTACTTTTATATAAGTACGCAAATGTGAAATTGCAATATTATTATGGGGCCTTGTTAAACCCCCTGCTGTTCGCACGAGTACGACCGACCTTATGGCACACCCCGGAGTCCGGGGCCCGGACACTTTACACAAACATCTTCGTTTTACACAGACACCGCATATTGACGTCATCGTATACGCGAGTCTCTGTGTGTGACGTCTGACTCCATACGATTCAAGTATTAACCATGGCCGAAGAGCCCCCCCCCCCCCCCCCCTAAAAACCTAGCTCAGACGCTGGTGAGGAGCTGAGAGACGCCGTTCTATACTTCGTATTATTCCTTATAAGTACTATGCTTAGTTCATATTTTATATCCACTGCTAGGCACAGGTGCTTCCTTTCTCAACATTATGACGGAGCATTCATCAGTATGTTTGTGGTGCAGTTACTTTGGTGGTCCACCGTGGTTTGATGGTGTAGCGGGAATCGGAAGAACGCATGAACGTGATCATACCTCGAGGCCTCATGTGCGGGTTCACATGGATGGTTTTTAAACTACCCTCATACATAAGCAGCCTATATACGTCCCACTGCTGGGCATAGGCCTCCCCTCAATCAACCGAAGGGGGTATGGAACATACTCCACCACGCTGCCAAACTACCCTCATTTTTTTTTAAACATCATCAATTTAAGAGCCACGCTCTTGTAGGTGCAGCATTTCAATATACCACGCCCATATCTCCCAAGAGAGATCTCGGGGTGGGCAGAGCCACAAGTCATCGGGATGAAGAAAGAATAAAAAAGAAACATTTCAGATTAAACGCAGCCCCTCTTGATAATCGGTCCTAAAATGGGTATGAAAAACAAATTAACGTTACAAACAAATGAAACAAAGAGGTCACATGTACAAAAATATTTGTTTTATTGTTGTTAAATTAAATTATGTTACTTAACAATAACAAGTACTAGACTTACCTACACTAGATACAAAAATATGAAATTTAAGTACAATGCTACCTGTTTCTAATTCCTGCCATCTCTTTCGCACACGAAACAATCTCTTGGTAAAAAGAGATGACAATAACAACCATTTTTTTATGGTAGCTAGACAAAATTTTAGAAAACATCGCCAAAAACTACGTGAAACACCTATTAAAAATTGCATTAGAAGTCGTAATTTTCTGTGTGGCAAGATCTATCGGGCATTTATAATTGTCAGCTGGGTCTGCATGACAACCGCCGATACGAATGCTATCTACGTATATGGACGTCAAACGGCTATTGGTCGAAGGCCTCGATATACGTAATTGGCGCCGCGCGGTTATCGCACAGAGCCTACTGATGGTTAAGTCTGTTTACAAATAATAATTTGCTTTATCAGATTGAGAATTAGTTTAAATATCAAACTAAACGTTGGCAGAGGTTCTGGCGAGCAAAACTTAATTTAGTTTGAAAGCTCTAACAGGAGTGTCGTCCTTAACTTACGATAAGTGTAAGAGCAACATTGAGCTATTTTAGGAGCTTTCAAAGTAAAGTTACACCAAAATCCTAAAATATTAACTCGAAACTTCCTCCACTCGACGAGGCCGAGGCGTCAGCTGAGCATTTTATAAATTGACTTTACGTCCTCGACTTGAGGACTTTACTCACTGGAGTCGAGCATATCATACTGCCAACATAATGATACGAAAATAATGACGCCATGCCTCCACTCGACCCCGCTGGAGTAAACTCAAGGTTGAGGCGACGTCTAGGAATATCGATTTTGAGCTGACTTCGAGTTCTTCCTTAAGGTCGCCTCAACTGTGGACGGAGTCAATGAAGGTTCCAGTTAATATCTTAGAATACGGGTGTTAGAGTGGTTCATACCACTCTAATAAACGAATCTCAGCTGAGACTGCCCTCAAGATCATGCTCAAGTCTCTCTGTTTTTATATGAGAACTGTCACATTGACATCTTGAGGGCAGTCTCGAAGCTGAGATTAGTTTATTAATTCCACCCTTAATGTCCACCAGTAACGGTACCAGTGGTAGTATAAATAAGTTAATTCATTAACAATATTAAAAAAAACCTTTGCAGGTTTATGAGGTTCATGTTTACAAACAATAAGCTTCACATGTTTTAGCTGCCAGCGAACAATCTTATTGAGATTCAATACGAAAATAAATGGCAGAGAGCCAAAGTGTGTGTGAAGTGACAGTTGGGCGCCAGTAACAACTATGTGGGTAGTTCGAACACCGGAAAATATAATTACCGTCGTAAATGCAAAAATATCCTGTAATATATTGTCTTTTTGCGAATATTTAGTTAGAGCTGAATGTCGTCGCCAACTTACGTAAGTTTTTTTTTCTTTTATGTATCCTGCTCAACACAGCAATCTGTCATCATGGACATTTAGCTGCTTTTTTGTTTGGTCTTTGTAGAGGTGAGAAATAATCCATTGATCCGTTTCACTTTTCAGGTGGGAATCTGTTTATTCAAGATGGAACACTGTTTCTCTTAATTCTTGTGTATACAATACTTAAGTCAGTAGCCAGTAATAAACGTAAATTCTAACTAGATATTTGTAAAAGACCATACATTCTAGGATATTTTTGGGTAAACGTTAATAAGATTGACAGCCTGTGTTCGAAGATCTAACCATGTAATGCGGATTTTCTTGTAAAACTCAACGAAAAGGTTCTAACGGAATTCCGAACGTACAAAGTCTGTTGCAATAATTTAAAGCTCATTTACAACTAAAATCAACCTTAATTAGATCCCGTAATTGAAATGATTAAGTAACAAGATTCTTGGCAAACTGATCCAGATAATTTACAAAACAGTATTCATCTTTTTGAAAACGAAGACAAAAGATGTGTTTTGTGAAATATTTCAGAGTAGTCAGAGGTACATCCATCGCAAGATGAACTAAGTACCCATGCTTCATAGAGCTTTCAGAAACTTAATAGAAAGATTTAGATTTACTAAAGAGTTCTTGTGGAAAGCCACAAAATACATGTTATTTTTGCACATTTTGATATAACTACAAGTCCTTGCATGTGCATGTCAATGCAAAAAATTGCTGGAAGCTTAATCTTTCATTCTAGCAAAGAAAAGAAAAAAAAGCTAAGGTCTGTGGAAAGGGAAAGGATATTGAAATTGTTATACCTGTCATAAGCGTTAGGATACATAGGTGGCGGTTTACTGTTTTTTGTTTTCCTAGCATTGTCCCGTTTTAACAGGGTCACCTTAGGGTTTCCTATTTAACAAAATTGACCTAAAATGATAACCTAGATGAGTTTACCAAGAATAGTAGCGATTTATACATAATATAAAGTATATTATTCAATATAAATTAGGATTGTATTAATACTGATTACAGTTACTTACGCTATGGTATAGATGGCGCTGTATGTACACTTATTGTGGCTTGGAATATAATTTAGTAAAAACTTACATACCCGCATGATATATGCAATATGCTAGAGTTAGGGTTGAACTACATCTCGCCACAACACATCGCACTTTCCTACGCTTTTATCGTCAGCGATGCGATGTGGCCATATGTAGTTCAACACTTAGGGTAACACAACATTACAGGAGGCTTTAGAGAAATATGTGTAGGTAATAAACGCTTTTAAAAAAAGGCCTGAAATATTGTTTATTTGAAAGGGAGTGTTGCTTTTTTTTCCAACTCAAAAGTGATAGTACTATCAGTAGTTAAGTTACTTAAACAATTTTTAATCTCATAATTAATTTCTTAAACCTCCAGTTAGTGTGTGTAATGTCTAAAATATATTACAACTGATCTTAACATAATTTAAACACTAAAATTAACTTAAAAATATTATGCAAAAATAATATTTCATGCATTGATCATTTTAACTCTATTTTGTTGATAAATACTCCGGAACTATATACGCAATACCTTTAAAATTTACAAGCACCTACATTTCATTAAATAATATTAAGGCACAAAATATTGGGTTACCATAAAAGGCACTGGTATACAATAAAAGTGTTTTGCACTAACTTTGATGAATTGTATACTCTTAAGCATACTATGGAAGACTGTATATTAAAGATAAATAACACTACAAAAGAAGTTATGTATTACAAAATATTACATCACTACAGTTAATATAAATTAAACTATATTAAAAATTATAATTACTCCACTTACTGACTACACTCATTTCTATACACTAGATATGTGTGCAGTCTTTTAATTTTGGAATGTAAAATTATGAATTGGCAGTCTTTGAAAATACAAAATAGTGAAAGGATGAGTTGACTTAATATACATAAATACATATTATAATACAATTCATGATAAAGATATATAAAAATTGAGTTATCTTTGTTAAATCATGGTTGCACTACTTGAATTAAAAATGTACAATTTTCAACATTAATGAATTCAGGCAATGAATACAAGATTTCAAATACAAATGCCAAATGCAAAATTTTTTGTTTTCAGCTAAATTCATTGCCTTCATACAAGCTTTCACAAACTTCTAGAAGTCTGAGTACTGGACTTATATTGTATGGGAAAAGAGATTTCGAAACCAGTCGGCTGATCTGAAGCCGTAACCGTATTAAAACTCTCATTGTATCGTCAAGCCCTCTCGTTCCTCCAGAATCGCTTTGTTGGCAGGTCTCAAGAAACTTTGGCCAATTCCTCCTCACATACTTAAGAAATCTGAGCAAATATAGAAGGAAACACGTTTCATTGCTCACTAAGTAATCAAGCAATACATCACTATCATGGGACACTACTTTCAAGAATTCTATAAATGATGCAATGGGGTTCAGCATGGGTATTAAATCTGGGTACATTGAGTTCCTGTATACAATCCCCACAGTTATATCCAGGGTGCACACCATGGATTCTATCAAATAATCATCCTGTTCACTAAATAAGTGGATCAACATTTTCGTAAATGGTGTTTCTGGGTGAAACTCCAGACTGTTCCTGATAAAAACATCAAGCTTTTTAAGTACATCCCTTATTGATCTTTCTACAATTTGCATGTCTTGTATTGCATTGTAGTCTGATGAATCTATAGAACTATCAGACGAATCACACCTCATTTCTTTGACGGTTACAGCAATGGATTTGAGAACTAACAGTGACATTCTCTGTAACATCGTCTTGTCTACTTCGCTTCTTGATTGATTTGAATCATCATGTTCATCATCCCCATAGCTCTGGTCTACTAATTGAATAGTTGCTGTTAAAGGTGCAACTTCGGGCCCTAAAGTGTAGTCCCTGATGACTTGACATTCATGGCCAAGGAAACCAAAACCACTTCTGCTGTTCTGAACTCTGATGTCGCTCAACAACCTAAAGTCCTTTACGAATCTGACTATGGAGTGAGCGAGACCGCAGATCTCTTCAGGCAAAATGTCTTGCAAAGCTAAGGTCGAACCATAGCATAGAACTTCATTGAACAAACTCAATAAATGTGTGTATATCAGACTTGGTAGCATTGTGTTCCGTAGTAAGTCTACAAAGCCTTGTAAATCGGCGTAGAAAGGTTTAGTATCTATTACGGAGAGATTCGCTTTGACACTTATAATATTCTCCCACAGAGAGAAAAATGTAAGTATACAGTTTTCAGCATTAGCTAAATTCAGGTACCGTAGTAAAAGAAGCTTCATGTTTTTCACTAAAACAGGCCAATGGTGTTCTAGGGTCTTTATTGTTAGGCACTTTATATGGGATGTGTCAAATGATTCGGAGTCTGTTAAAATCACTGTTACACATCCATTCTCATTGACCCTTTCTATTCTTGATGGCACTGGGTCTGGGGAGATAGACCGATCAGGCTCTCCTTGGTCACTCCTATCTAATTTTAATACTGGCTCATGGAGTTTAAATGTCACCGGTCTCTCAGGAGGCTCATCACCCGCTGATGTGGAGGGTGTACTGTTAGTTTGCAAATTTGAAAAAGCATTGTGGAGATTACTATGTGAGCTGGAGGCTTGATTAGCATTGTAACCTACACTACTTCTAAATGGGTTATCTTCTTGCACTTGCAAGTTCCCTGCTGTGTTTATGTAATGGCTATCCTCTAAAGGATGCTGTTCAACATCTTTCCACTCCACTATCCTTTTTATGATATCCAAACTGAAGTTAATCTTTTGTACTGTTATTCTGTTTATCCTGTCAAATAAATAGATATTCTCTGCTATCTGTTGGAGCCAGTTTTCATCTACTGTGTCTTTTGAGACTATTAGGAAACTAGCCAGCACCCTACTGGCAACAAAAGTGACAAATTTGCTCTTATGGTCAGCTAGTTCTACTACTTCAGTAATCCAGTCATGCCTGTTTCTAACCAGTATGTCACAAGCCCCCATGATCTTTGAACATATAGTCCCTGTACTGTTTTGTTTCAAATAAACATCAAACATTAACTGCATTGTTGATAAATATGTGAGTGAGCAAGTCATAGGCCATGATACGATGTTCAGTTGCCTGTCAAACAGCTGTGTGACGACATTTTCGTCAAACCTACATAGACACTGACCAACTAGCGCGTCCTGAAGGGAACGGAGCTCAGTCAACAATTTGTTATCATCTGACCTCCAATGTGGCGCTGTATTCGAGCAGGATGGTATGATTTCCACACCTGAATCGTTGGGAAGCCTCAGGATAGCTGAGCAGTCCACTGCATCCTCACTGACCGTCCCACTGTCGGGTGACTCGCCATTTCTTGTTGGGAACTCCTCTGCCGTTTCAGCTGGTGGTGTTTCAGTGTCAAATATGTCTGTAATGACATCCTCGGCCGATCTGTCGCTACCATCGTCGATGTCGGGAGCATCAATCCGCAACTTCTTCTTCACGGGTTGGTCTGAAGCCATTCCTTCATCTGTCTGTGGGCCACAGTGCAGCTGCCCTCTTAGAACCATGAAATCAGGTGCTGAACCACCACACACACTATTCCTCACGACGCACACAGGCGTTGACCCGTTTTATTCGGTCACAGACATTGTTCTGGAAACAAAAAAGCGAATATGAACGCATGACCTTTCAATGTAGCTACTCAGTTACGCGGGCGACAAAGCCAGTGGATTTCTGAGCGATTACGACATCAATAGGTTTACCGAGTGTTTGAATTCGTCAATTTATCTTCAAATCTATTGGTTAAATGTATAATTTCATACAAATTATGTGTTTACGAGTGAATTTCAATGAACTTTCCAAAATATTTTGATGGCACACATACCATTGCCAGGGCGACGAGGTTGTTTGGACACTTATTTCTGTCCGGAAAATCCATATATTGTAACAATTTTATCACTGCAATCCAGTAAATCACCTTCACACCAAGTTTTATGTGATTTTTGTAAAGAAACTGACAAAAAATTCAATTACAAGTTTGCTGAATAGAACATCGACTCCATTACGTACAATATGACGCTGAGTCAATGCAGACACTTTTTACAAAGGAATGTGAAATGAATTTGACAATAAGCAATGAGAAATATTAGATATTTCAATTTAATAATATAGAATAATGTTTATTTAAATTATTTTAGTATGTATACATGTATTTAAAGTATTAAAATAGTTATAAAACCTTTAATAATTCAAGTATTTCCGCTACCATATCCGGTAACAACGTTGCCAGTTTGGTGACTTCCGAATTTAGCAAACACAGTAGGAGACCAATTTTTTATTTTATTTCTGTTGTTTTTATATTTTATTTCTCATTCAAGAAATTAGTGAAAAAGCTTATATGACAAAATTAATTTAAACTTACAAAAACAATGTTATACCGAGTTTTACTGGACTTTTGTATGACTATAAAGAATAAGTGAGAGTGAACGTAGTTTTACAACAATTACAACAAATAAATTTGGTGCTGTGCATGTGGGGGTTGCAATCATTGTCTATGGTAAATTTATATTTTTGGTAATGTTGGCAGCACTGCCATTAGTACTCCAAGGAAAATGTCTGCTTCGAAGGGATCGAAAATTATGTTACAAAGATTAAAATAATAGTGATAAAATCAATTGTACGATATGAATTAATCAGGTGAATATAGTAAAGCTAGATATGAAGCTTGTGAATAAAGTGAGAACGATGAGTCATCCCAGTGTTTTTGCATAACAATCGATAGAATAAATTTAGGTTAGACATCTCGGTGGTTTTGTATTCTTATCCTGAACAATACGGAATACTGGAAATATAAAATTTCATCTGGATGATATTTTCGTCGCACGCAAGTATATGTTATTGTTTATTTATAGGTCCGATGCGGAAACGCATTTATATGTCATCGACTCTTCATGGCTTTTTTGCTAATGGTATAAAAATGTATCGCTATTTAGATAAAGTTCAGATGTAGGGATTGCGAAAGTGATCTAGTACGTTGTGACGGAGGTAGCCTTGCTTTGTAGAAAGCTGGTTAACTCTGATACGCGAACAATGGTGAAATTGTTTGAATTTCCTGTATCAATGGGTTGTAGTTTTTGTGATCGCGACGGAGCGCCCGCGCCGCACTTGTTATATCACACACATCATAAATATTAAACAATGTCGAATGTTTATGAGTTTACTTTGTTTGGACTAAACTAAACTAAGATTGATACCATATTTGGTGATATCACTACACAGGTTTTTGTGACATTATCAACACTATACTGTTTTAATTTGCACTAAATCAGCTTTTAGTTTCCTTAAAAGTAATATTTTGTAAGTATTTTCCCATATTTTCACATGCTGTTTGCAAGGTGTGCCTACCCCCACTGTAATAGAAATACATAAACAGAATGTTGTGGTCACTTTGTACTCATAGCCTTGTTTATTTTTGTATATATATAATCTTATTGGATATAATATAAAAATTATAGTCTAGTTTTTAGAATAGAGATGTATATGATATATAGTACACTTTCTAAATATTTAAGGGTAGATTGCTATTCATATAAATGAAATCATCCAAATTGAATTCAAAAAGTATATTCAATGAATTTTCAAGCAACAAATTCACTGTATGGGGTAAATAGGAACAGGATGTAAGAGAAGCAAACACCACTGAATATTATTCTAAGAGATGCATATTACCAAATTGGATTTTCTTCAACAAAACCTCAAATTCTACAAATTAAAACCTCAAATTCTACGATTTGAAAAGTCCTGGTCTATTTTGAGATCTCAATTTTTACTTGCATTAAAAGTAGCTTGTCTGTTGTAATGTTATGTTAACAAAAATCACATCCAACTGTGATTTTTTTAAAAAGCACAAACCACTGGTTGCTACCACAGAAACCACAAAAATAGTAAACCACATAAGATAAGCAAACTACCTAAGTAAAAGAACAAAAACAACAATAACATACTAACTTGTGGTCCAACAAAGGTAAGATGATTAGAATTATAGAAGGACAGAGATAATGGCCCCGATTCCTGCAGACATCTCTTAATTTTAGTTTAAGTTATACCTGTCATTTTCTTATCCGCCGAAAAGGAAAGGGACGGATGATTGACAGCTCTTAATTTTAGGAAGAATGAGTAAATAAATGAATAACCCGGGCGAATTTTTAGACGGTTGTTTTAGATTTGTGCTTAAAATTGACGTGTGTTCCATAAATTTTATGCTTGTTGATTACCCGTCCCTTTCCTTTTCGGCGGATAAGAAAATGACAGATATAACCTAAAATAAAATTAGATGGTATTTACAGGAATTAGCACCATTATTATACTACATTGCCTAGTGTGAAAGGGATAAGAGACATGTCTTTGCACTACCTATACAGCTCATCAAGAAAGAGACCAAATATATTATGTAATGTTAATCAAGTTACGTTTTTTGGACCATAGTTGACTCATTACTGTCACAGTTGTTATGCAAAATCACTGCAACATCTCATTTTAAATAACAGTTTCTTGAATTAATAAAAGTTAGTTTAGTTAAGTTTCTTGTTATTAAAGTTTAATATGTATTGCTGTATGTGTACCTAAATAAATAAATTAATTCACACTTAAATTTTATTTTCAGGGCTCGAGAATGAAATGGAAGTCGGTGACGAATACAATAAAGAGTGAATGCTTTAACGTATTGTAAGGGTAGATTTTGTACAAGTGTAGGACTTAGTGATAGTGAGGTCATGTGTAGTGTGCTGTGAGACATCAACATGTCGGATGATGAAGACTCTTCACCAGAGAGGGCGCTCTGCCCCACCAACAATGTTCCTGGTAAGTCTTTTTATTATTATTACTAGCTGTTATCTGAACCCTCCATTCATGTAAAAACCCTACTATTAAAACTATAGAAGTTTCACACAAACTTTGCCACCCCTTTGAATTTCTCCAAATCCGGTTTTAGTGAGCACTACATCCTAAGCTCTTGATGTATTCAGAGATTTCTTGATGAGTAAGTCAGTCAGTGAGTGACCTTTTGCTATTTGTTATAAAATAGATTCATTAACCTGTCAGAAGCAATAATTTTTTATAAAAGAACAAATACCTAAATTATTTTTTTAATTTGAATTTTTATAAAATAATAAAGTGTATTTAATTGACTAATGGATTGAATTCCATTAGTTGGTGGTAACATTAAGGTAAGTTCATCAATGTGCTCATTGGCAAAGGTGTTAAGTCTAGTAAGCATTTACTTATACCCAGAATACCCAGCTTATATGTCATCATCTGATGATCTCCCGAGTGTCATCCCGTTTTTCACGGGGTCCGCTTGCCTAACCTGAAGATTTGGTCCGGTTTTTTACAGAAGCCCAATAGGGAAAACCAGCCCAAGATAGGTTAGGTCACATACCTCCGAAATGCATTTCTCGGCAGCTATATTACCCAGCTTATATGTATTACATTTAAATATTTAAAATACACAAATCATAGACCAATGTAGAGTTATTTAAAATTGCACTAATTCTAATAATTTCCTTAAAATATGATAATTTTTCGGCGTTTTTCCTGTTGTTTTGTTTAGTCATAATAGTGTCTGGCTATTGGTAGATCGACTATATTTGGATTGATAAAGGGTTAAACTAGATAAACTACTATGTAGTCATTTTGCGATCTTGTCAATATAAGACCTAGGTGAAATGATATCTAATCGTTTTGCGATATAGTTGACTTTGGAAGTCATATTGCTACGTAGACAAGATTGTCTACGATGAGACGAATCCATCAAGGTCTATTGATCAATGACACGCGTGAAAAACCCTTAGGGCGTAATTATCTGTAATTTCCACATTAACAGTGTATTAGCCGTCATTAACGCTAACAAAATTACTTACGCGTCATGGCTAACTCTAAAAACAATGGTAATTTCCACATTTCACACATCATTTTCAAGGCTGGTTGAATCAGACCGTTTAAATAGTGTGAAGCTAGGTGCGTTAATTATAAAATTGATGGTAATTCAGGGCAAGGGGCAGTAGTGTCTCTACATAGACAGCATTCATTCATAAATGGCAGTTTTAATTCGTAATTAATGAACTCATTCTTCGCGTCGCGTGGAAATTGACTTAATAGTTTGTCATATATAACATTGCCAAGGTCGTTAAAATAGGCTAGTTTCCAACTAGTCAAATCAGTTACTTTTTACTAAACGTCAAAACACGAAATTACTATGAAATTTGTATGAAAAAGCAACCCGTCATAGAAAAACATGACAAAATGTCGCATTTATTATTACATTTTTCTTTATTTAAAATTCATGAATAGGTTAAATAGCAAAAAGAAAACGGTTTTTGTCATCTTTAGATCTGTCTTTATTTAGTAATCAGAATTTCGTAATTTATCTTTGACCTAGGAAACTACCAAATTCTGGACAAATTGAAAGAAAAAGAAAACACCGTAATAATAAAAAAAGCCGCAGGGGCTAAAAAGCAAAATTGCAATTTGACATTTGCGCATGTAATATTAAAGCGCAATGCCAAATACTGTCAAATAGCATTATTTCTTCGATGAATTGCTTTGATGTGACGTTTTCAACCCTCCTATCAACAATGATGATGCTTCACAGTCGGTTTCGACTACATCGACATCAACTGGTAGTATTGTCAACATTATCATTATGTACTGTACTAAATTCAGCACAATACCATAGAATAAAGAATAGTACTTCTTATAGACCGGACACTCTTCGCCCCGCACCAATTCTGAGCCAGATTTACCTCACTTTAGTGTAAATGGGCGTAAACCGTTAAGGAGTAAGGGAGCGCGCGCCTACTGTCTCTCGCTCGCACTTACTCGTTAGGCAGCATAATGAAATTTTTGTATGAAGTGTCTAAGCTGTGACAATGCCTAGCATGTAATGTATTTAAATTCGACCATGTAAACAATACAGATGACACATGCTGGCGACTGTCTGTCTGTCTGTTTATCTGTATATGTAAACTGTTAGATTGATGTGATGATAAAAATGTTTTGTGAGTGTTATGATCATTCGCCGCGTTCTTGACGGCCTCTATGGTCCAGTAGTTGAGCGTTGGACTCACAATCCGCAGGCCCCGGGTTTGAATCCCGGGGCAGCTGTAACTGTCAGTATTATTTAGAGGTGGAGAACAGGAGTCCTGGTACGGCTTTGAAATAGACTAATCTGGGCGCAATACTCTGTCTGACGCGAGTGGGATGCCACTTGCGTCAGACAGAATACTGCGGGGCGGAAGGCAAGAAGGAAACCAATGCCCTATTTTTCCCTAAAAAAGTAGCATGGAGAATGCTACACCGACAAGAGCGTGGATCTTAAATTAGTGATGAATAATTTATTGTGTTTGTTGAACGATTAACCACTTTTCACGTTGGTCTATTAATGGTACAACGGCGTGGAGAGGAGAATCACGGGTATCTACGTAAAATCTGACCCTGAGTCCTTTCTAACATGATGGACTTGGTTATGGAATTGGTTATACTAGGCTTATCCTTTTCACCATAAGGTTCATCATATCCATCTTAGGATTTCGTGACAACAGTGGCTGCAAGTTGTCTGAGGTTACTTGGCTCTGCCCATCCCATTAGGTATTGCGGGCGTGAGTTTAAGGGGTAGGAAGAGGTGTATAGGCTGGATTGAGAAGGGAATTTTAGGTTGGTTTGGACACGTAGAGCGGATGAACGATAATAGAATTGCAAAAGCGGTATATAAAGCGAAAGTTGATGGTAGGGCTGGCAGAGGAAGACCGAGAAGGACTTATATTGACCAAATTGGAGATGTCCTTAGAAAAGGTTTAATACGTTCTACTCTGAACCGGCGTGCGTAGAAGCGATTGATGAATGTGAAGGAAGCAAGAGAAGTGTGTCAGGATCGAAGCATATGGAATTTTATAGTCTCTGCTTACCCCGGTGGGAAATAGGTGTGAGTTTATGTATGTATAGGCTGTATAGTACAGTCATGAGCAATATAATGTACCCACTTTAGGACTCTGTCGCACTAACATATTTGACATTTAGTGAGACTTACAGTTCAATTTGTCAAAAAAGTTAATGTGACATGGTGCCAAAGTGTATACATAATAATGCTCGTGACCGTACACCCACTCCTCGCCAGCTATGTTTAGGTCCCGTGTTATAGGGGGCGAGTCTATTGCCATTTACCGGGCACACATCCTGAAAACCACGTGATATAAATTATCTACGATCCAAACATGAATTCAAACTCATAAAGTCGAATTCAGTGCTTCAGAGTCCGGGTCGGGATTCGAATCGGGCACACTGCGATGTCACGGGTTGCGAACAGGGCTATAGCCAGTGGCGGCCCTAGCAAAATATTTAGAAGGTGCGACCCCTTGCGATAAAATACAAGATTCGATTAGTTTACGGCCACCGAAATTTACCTATTTAAATCTCTCACCCGGTAAATTCAAATTCAAATTCAAAAATATCGTTATATTTTTGAATTTGAATTCGATTTTTAAGTTACTTTGAATCGTCAATTTTTACATAACGAACGTCTCATCCGCCTAAAACTACTGCAGCTTCTCACAACCTGTATAGGCGGGGAAAATAAGCTGCAAGAAAATCCTCGGCACAGGGCCCTAGATGTTCTTTAAAAAAATAAACATAAAATATTGGATAAATATGGATAAATATCTGAAAATAAATATTTCATTCATTCATTCATTCATTGGTATACAATTGAGTAATTTAGCTGTCTAATATCAGTTCTCAGACAGATAATCCCATGCATTCATATCTTCTAAATAATACTAACTTATTAGGCACATAAAACTAGGTATGACTTTTATGTGGCCGCAATGTAACCCGATGAAGTTTTAGTTTGCGGCCAGGGTGAACCAGTCTTGGTTGATTTTGGCTCTCACCCCAGCGTGGCATACCTCGCACCGCCCTACGGTCGCCACTGGCTATAGCGGATTTTGTGATTTTATGTATGTATGTAGACACATACGTCAATACCAAACACATCCAAAATTCGCGTGGTGTGTACGGTCGACGTCGAATCGCACACCACGCTATGCATGACAATCGTCATGGTTATTGTTTTGTGGTCATCGGATGTCCTAACATTTAGCAACGTTACCATAACCATTTCCTGCTCGTTTTATGGAATCGGCTAAACAGACACGTAATTGGACGTTTGGCTTTCCTCGTCGCTTTGGGCATAGAATAAGGAATATAATTATATCGCTTTAAGCGATAAAGCCGCCATTTGCCATGTACTTAGAGTTAAGAGTCTTTTTTGTAATTATTTCTTTTTTATTTTGGTGCAATAAAGTGTATTAGTATTGTATTGTAAGGAATACGTATAGAACGGCAACTCTCCGCTCCCCACCAGCGCAGCGTCTGAGCTAGGTTTACCTCACCCCCTCGAACACAGTTTAGACTTGAATCGTATGCTGTCAGACGTCACACACAAAGATGCGTGTGTACGCTAATGTTAATGTGTAGTGTCTGTGTAAAACGAGGTTGTTTGTATGGTGTGCTTGGGGTACGAATGTCAGATTGGCAGTCGCTTTATGGGTCCTGATGTAAAAAAGGGATTAACATAACAACAGTTAACGATATACCAATGAGGGTCTTTCCAGGTTACATTACCCAAAGAATATAGATGGCGCTGTGAAACGGCGTGATGCTTTGTACATGCTGCATCAAACCGATTTTGCATCAATGATTAATTAGGAGGAGCGAACGAGGAGCTTGGTGGCGCAGCGGTTAATGCGTTCGGTCTGCGATTGTTGAAGTTAAGCAACTTCGGCAAAGGCTGGTCATAGGATGGGTGACCACAAAAAATAATAGTTTTCATCTCGAGCTCCTCCGTGCTTCGGAAGGCACGTTAAGCCGTTGGTCCCGGCTGCATTAGCAGTCGTTAATAACCATCAATCCGCACTGGGCCCGCGTGATGGTTTAAGGCCCGATCTCCCTATCCATCCATAGGGAAGGCCCGTGCCCCAGCAGTGGGGACGTTAATGGGCTGATGATGATGATGATTAATTAGTAAGAGTTACTACGACCTCCAGCGACCTCCGTGGCCCAGTGGTTGAGCGCTGGGCTCACGATCCGGAGGTCCTGAGTTCGATTCCCGGTGAGGACATATCACAAAAAATACTTTGTGGTCCCTAGTTTGGTTAGGGCATTACTGGCTGATCACCAGATTGTCCGAAAGTAAGATGATCCGTGCTTCGGAAGGCGCGTTAAGCCGTTGGTCCCGGTTACTACCTACTGATGTAAGTAAGTAGTCTTTACATGAGCCATGACAGGGGCCTTTGGCGGCTCAATAGTAACCCTGACAGTAGGGTTGATGAGGTTGGTACTCCACCTCACGACCCATACGTTAGAAGAAGAAGACTAAGAGTTACTAAAGAGTGACACTCAATTTTGTAACTCCCCACAACCCTGAATACGTACCTGTCTCTATTTGCACACTATAATAGGTATACCTTATGTAATTGATATGTTATGTCCCTATTGTCAAGGAAAATGCGACGGAAAATAATAATATTACAATATTAATAATGTAGGACGTTATTTGAAATTACTACCAGGACAATGCATTTTGATGGTTTGGTAATATTTGCGTAATTAGGTCATGTACTAGATTCAATATAAATTACGAAATTCTGTAAATAAAGACAGATCTAAAACTAACGAAAAACATTTTCTTTTTTCTATTGAACTTATTTATGAATTTTAATCGAGAAAAACATAATAATAAGTCAGACATTTTATCACTTTTGTCTATGACGTCACAGTGTGCTTTTTCATACAAATTCCATAGTAATTTCGTGTTTTGACGTTTAGAAAAAAGTCACTGATTTGACTAGTTGGAAACTAGACTATTCAATGGTTGCCCATGATTTCTTCTTCACACAACACAGACACAAACTGAAAGCTCGGTGAGGTGTGGGTACTTAGTACATCTTGCGATGGATGTACCTCTGACTACCCCAATTGCACCAATAAGTTTATTTATCTTAAGTGCAGTTTTTAACACAGTTCGCTCGAACATTATAGAGTTCTTTACGGATTGTAACTATAAAAATGACAAAGATTGATATTATAAACTATCAACCGCTTTCAAATCCTTTTAAATTTCGAAAAATCCCGTCTTCGTGAGTACATTTTAAAAGGAATTTGATACTCCCTGTAATTTCTGAGATTTTGTGATGAGTGAGTCAGTCAGTGAGTGAGTGATCTTTCTCTTTTTTTTATATATACAGATGTACAGTAATGAGTAATATCATGTACCCCCTTTAGAACCCTGTCGCACTATCATATTTGACATTTAATGAGACTTACGGTTTAATTTGTCGAAAAAGTTAATGTAACATGGTTTCAAAGTGTATAAATATTAGTACTCGTGACCGTATGTTGTTTCCTTGAACATTCCTCATTCTTTCCCAGTGCTGGGCATCAAGCGTCTCAAGCAGATCGAGACGATGTTCCTGCCGCGGCGCCTTCAACTCCCGCGCACGCAGTCCCTCAGCGTGGAGACGTTGCTGGACGTGTTAGTGGTGCTGTACGACGAGTGCTGCAACTCGAGCCTTCGACGGGAGAAGGCCATAGCAGACTTCATTTGTTACGGTAAGTGCGACATATATTAACATAGTTCAAGCCCCTATGACCAATTAAGGTGATCGCGCACCGCAGGACCTGCGTCGAAGTCGTCATCATCTCCACAACTGCGCGTTACTCTGGAAAATTCCTGCCTCGCTCAACTAAACCGTGGAAATAATTGATTTGTCATCATGTCCCTACTGTGTTTACCGCTTTTCTCAGGGTCCACTTACCTAACCTGAAGATTCGACAGGTCTAGTTTTTACAGAAGCTACTGCCTGTCTGAGCTTCCAACCCGCGACGGGAACACCAGCCCAATACATGTTAGGTCACATACCTCCCAAACGTAGTTCTTGGGAATGTTGGCCACCTTGATGTAATAGAAAGCTCGGTGAGGCGTGGGTACTGAGTTCAGCTTGCACTTGGGTTATAGTTGTGAGTTTGTAACTTAAATTCCTATTTCTCTCTGTTGCAGTGAAGCCAATAGTGACTGCGTTAAAGAGGCTGCGATTGTCCCGTGATGATTTCGAGCTTGTCAAGGTCATCGGCCGCGGTGCCTTTGGGGAGGTGTGCGTCGTGCGCGCTTCCTTCTTGCAGGTAAGATGGTACAAATATACATAAACTTAAATAGCTTGTGGCGGACCCAACTAGTGGACCAGCTAGTTCAGCCCATGACCAACAGATGGCGCGCACAACATTCAAAATGTACCGGTGCGGGGCGGAGTGTCCCTTCTACATATAATAAATAGCCTATATACGTCCCATTGCTGGGCACAGGTCTCCCCTCAATCTACCGGAGGGGGTTTGGAGCATACTCCACCACGCTGCTCCACTGCGGGTTGGTGGAGGAGTTTTCACGGCTAATAACCGGGACCAAAGGCTTAACGTGCCCTCCGAAGCACGGAATCATCTTACTTTTCGGACAATCAGGTGATTCAAGCCTGAAAGTCTTTACCAAACAAAGGACAGTCTCACAAAGTGATTTCGACACCCTTCTTCTTTTTTTCCCTTCTACACGTCGTATTATTGTTTATTCTATGTCATAGCTATAATTAGTGTTGCCTATCGATAATCAAAGAAAATTAAAAAGATCAAAAGAGATTACCAAGAGAAAATCAAGAGAGATAGACTCTCGATAATTAAAAAAAAATAACCTTTTATCGATAGATGATTTAGGTCAATATTATCGTTTTAAATCGATATCAATAAGATATGATAGTATAGTAGTATTTTTTATATCGATAGTATTGAAATTATCGACAGTCTACCGGTACTATTGTTTTTTCTTAAAGTATCGAGAGTCTATCGATAGGCAACACTAGTTATAGCTATCGATATCGATAGATGATTTTCAAGGTCGACTATCTATAGTACTTATTACTATGTTGTGACTCCAGGGTACAGACGCAGGCAATATGAGTGCAAGCACGGGAGGGACAATATCCACCACGACCGGCGAGAGGGTGTACGCAATGAAGATACTCAACAAGTGGGAGATGCTCAAGGTAACCATTTGTCCGGTCAGATAGTGAACGCACGTCGAGGTTGACTTTTAATAGGCTATGGGAAAAGAATGTGGTCGCTTAGTCAAACTCAAAGCCAAAATATTTTATTGAATCTCATTCTTATAATCCTTTAACCCCGGTTTTATTGAATATTTATAGTTCTTCTTCTTATCGTGTAGGTTGTGAGATGGAATACCAGCCTCATCAACCCAAAAATTATAATAATTATAGGTAATTATACGATCTTAAATTATTATCAACATTCCCAATAGTCTACCTCTCTGGAGGTGTTCGATAATCAGAGGAACACAAATAATAATTGTACATTAAAATCTTGAATGCCTCAACAACAACCATTCATGTCAAACATGAATGAAATAACGGTCGCCGATTGTGCTTCTCTTGTCAATTTCGTAATTGTTTTTAGTGTTGTGTTCTTCTTCTATCGTGTGGGTTGTGAGGTGGATTACCAACCCCATCAACCTTGGTGTCAAGGTTATTATTGAGCCGCCAAAGATCCCTAACATGGCTCATGTAACGACTACTAACTTACATCAGTAAGTAGTAACCGGGACCAACCTAATTTAATTTTTTAACCTAAATTAGTAACCTAACGAATCTCATGAAAAGATCCAAAGTCATGGTCAACTATTTTTAGAACTGATTTTAAAAATACCCACGTTTATACGTAGTTACATACATACATAAACTCACGCCCGTAATCCCTAATGGGGTGGGCAGAGCCACAAGTAATCAAAGACAACTTGCAGCCACTGTTGATACGATGTCGTAAGCTGGACGCTGGAGCTGTCGTATACGTAGTTACATGCGGAAAAGAGATTTAGTAATCAGTAACTAAATAGTGTCTAAACATATTTTAACTACATAGTAATAACTAATATACTACGTCAAACAGAGAGTCCCTCGCTATACTATATGTAAAAATTGACGATTCAAAGTGTAACTATTTTACCTACTGAATAAAGATATTTTTGAATTTAAATACTAGAAAATCTGCCGCTAAAACATGAGCTCCCGACTATATGATGATGATGGATGTACCTCTGTACATCAATCGCAAGATGAACTAAGTATCCACACTTCACCGAGCTTTATTTTAACGTTCTCATATCGTTTCGTTTTTGGTTCGTTTTTTTTTTGAAGGCGTAATGTGATAGGTGGGACTCCCCCCTTCTAAAAAGGTGGATGGAGCTTCACACACTAAAATTTGAATTTATGATCGCCCGAATAATGACCTACTAACACTAGTTTATAAGTCGTTTGTATACTAACATTCTATGGACTTTGTCCGAAATAAACTTTTTTTTTTATTGCAGCGAGCGGAGACGGCATGTTTCCAAGAGGAGCGCGACGTACTAGTCTTCGGCGACAGACGCTGGATTACCAATCTGCACTACGCCTTCCAGGACGAACACAACTTGGTGAGATTGTCTCCCTGCATATTTACAAATAGACTAAAAACGTGGCTTCTTGAGAAGCAATTTTACGATTTTTTACTTTTTAATACTACCCTAAGTGTTCTGTTGTTTTTGTTTTTTTGATTGATGTGAAGGAAGCAAGAGATGTGTGTCAGGATGGAAACAAATAGGATTGCAGTCTCTTACCCTGGTGCAAAATAGGGAGTTTATGTATGTATGTTGCATTTGAGTTTTTGAATAATCTGTAACACATTTGTTTCCACAGTATCTGGTAATGGACTACTACTGCGGAGGCGACCTGCTGACGCTGCTATCCAAGTTTGAAGACCGACTGCCAGAAGACATGGCTCGCTTCTACATCGCCGAGATGGTGCTCGCCATACAGAGCGTGCACGAACTCAGATATGTGCACAGGTGGGTCTAGATATAAACACTTAAATTCTCACAAATAATACAGAGAAAAAGAGAGAGGTTTTTTTGGTAAACATTCAATGTTCTTTATTTGCATACTATAATGGTACACAAGTACAATGGTGTACAGTCATGAGCAATATCATGTGCATGATCATGTTTAGAGCCCTATCGCACTATCATATTTGACATTATGGTTTAATTTGTCATAAAAGTTAATGTGACATGGTTTCAAAGTGTATCATTGTAACTGTACCATTGCGAATTAATGAATTATGACAAAAAAAAATGATATGGTTTTCTATCGTGTGGGTTGTGAGGTGGAGTACCAACCTCCTTAACCCTGGTGTCAGGGTTACTGTTGAGCCGCCAAATGCCCCTGACATGGCTCATGTAGCGACTACGTACTTACATCAGTAAGTAGTAACCGGGACCACCGGCTTAATGTGCCTTCCGAAGCACGGATCATCTTATTTTCAGACAATCAGGTGATCAGGCAGTAATGTCCTAACCAAACTATGGATCACAAAGTAATTTTTGTGGTATGTCCCCACCGGGATTCGAACCTGGGACTTCCGAATCGTGAGCCCAACGCTCAACGACTGGACCACGGAGGTAGTATAAATGATATAGTGACTAAGACTGATTGAGAAGGGAATGTTAAGTTGGTTTGGACACGTAGAGCGGGTAGAGGATAATGGAAGTGTGTTTGAAGGTCGAAGCAAATGAAATTCCATAGGCTCTGCTTATCGCGGTGGGAAATAGGCGTGAGTTTATGTAATAAAGAGAATTATAAAAACAAAACAAACTAAAACTAAAGTTGGCAACAGTTGATTTAGGGGCTAGGGTGACGAAAGCGAAGGTTGGTTGGTAGGGCTGGCAGAGGTAGACCATTGTCCAAAATTGTAGTCCTTAGAAAACGTTCAGTTCGATCTACTCTGAACCGACGTGCGCGTATGAAACGATTGGTTAATGTGGAGGAAGCTAGAGAAATGTGTCAGGATCGAAGCAAATGGAATTCCATAGTCTGCTTACCCCGGTGGAAAATAGGCGTGAGTTGTATTACTTTATTTCATAGTCTAACAAATCCCTTCCTCCTCTCAGGGACATAAAACCAGACAACGTGCTACTAGACGCGAGCGGCCACATCAGGCTGGCAGACTTCGGCTCCTGCTTGCGATTAGGAGATGATGGCAAGGTGCAGAGCAACGTGGCTGTCGGGACCCCCGACTACATCTCCCCGGAGATACTCAGGGTATGTCGTATTTATCAGGGATATGAACTCCGTTACCGAAACCGAAACTATCGGTTTTCCGCAATTATATAAATATCCGAAACCGATATAAAACATTCGGATAGGGGCGAATCCCACTTATCACGTTGGTCTAACAGACAACTCGGTAAGACGTGGGTACTTAGTTCATCTTGCGATTGATGTGCCTATGACTACCTCAATAACCTAGTTTCCGACCAGTCAAATCAGTTACTTTTTACTAAACGACAAAACGCTAAGTTACTATGGAATTTGTATGAAAAAAACATACTGTGACGTTCTTAACCCTTTCACGGGCAGAGACCATGTGACATTGATGGTTCATAATAGATAGTATGACACCTTAGAATCGGAACGTCATTAGACGTTTTGTCCTTGAAAGTGTTAATTAATATTCATAAATAAGTTAAGGGTGAATATCAAAATGTCAAGTTTGGTGGCGAACTTTCATATTATTTTTTCGTGAAAAATTGGGTTCCGACATGAAAAAGGACATTTGGTTTCTACGAGGTAACTTGTTCCTCGTAGCTAGAACTATCCTTTTTCATGTCGGAACCCAATTTTTCACCAAACTTGGCACATTTTGATATTCACACTTAAATATAATAAAGAAATTTTTTTGGTTAGTTTTAGATTTGTCTTCATTTAGTAATTAGAAATTCATAATTCATGTTGAACCTAGTACGGTCACGAGCATTAATATGTACACTTTGGTACCATGTCACATTAACATTTTTGACAAATTGAACTGTAAGTCTCACTAAATGTCAAATATGTTAGTGCGACAGAGTCCTAAAGTGGGTACATTGTATTGCTCATGACTGTACACGACTCAATGGGGATATGGTCGGAAGCTGATGTTATGTGTTATTATGTTCTCAGGCAATGGAAGACGGCCAAGGGCGCTACGGCCCCGAGTGCGATTGGTGGTCGCTAGGGGTGTGCATGTTTGAGATGCTGTTTGGAGAGACTCCCTTCTACGCCGAGAGTTTAGTGGAGACGTATGGCAAGATCATGAATCACGCGCGCTCCTTCCACTGCCCACCCCCGGACGAACATGCCGCGCAGGTACACGACCTCTAGGGGCTCACCCCGGACACTCCATACAAAAATCTAATTTTTACCGTTTGCTACCTAACGCGTAAGTGCGAGCGAGACTCCGCTCTCCCACTTGCTCCTTAGCGGTTTACGGCCATTTAAGACTAAAGTAAGACCCAGAGGGGGTGAGGTCGGTGCCCGATACGAATTGGTGCGGGGCGGAGAGTTACTGTTCTACACGTAGTATTATTCTTTTACTCGGTGCCAGGGGTCTTAAAGGCCATATAGAAGCAATTCATCTGTTCTGCTCTCGTGTGGGTTGTGAGGTCATTTACCGAACTCATAAGAAAGCAATAGCAATTCATCTCGAAAAGTAATATTGCTATCTAACATTTGCTTGCATTGCGCACTTACTTTTATATGCGTAAATGTCCAATTGTGCCCTTTTTTAGATGAATTTCCTATCACGAAGCACGGGCTGCTGACGCGTGTAGACAGCGACTATATAGGTTTATAGTATTTCCTTTGTTAATGTTTGTATGTTGTGTTACAGGTGACAGAAGAAGCGAAAGACTTAATAAGGAGGCTAATTTGTTCATCAGATAATAGATTGGGGAAGAACGGTCTGCAAGATTTTAAGGTAAATTTACTGTAGTTATTATATTAACCGGTGCAACAACAAGCACCGTCCCGCATCCAAGATTTTTTTATGGCTAATACCTGATAGCGGTTGCCTGGAAGAAATCGCTTCAGAGCAATAAGGCCGCCCATTTGTATAGTATAGTGCGGCGGACTAGTTGACCAACTAGTTCCGCCCGTATCCAAGAGATGGCGCGCACAGTATTGAAAGCAGTCCTGAAACGCGCAAGCGAAGTTTGCACAGCGCGACGCGATATACAACCTCCAACATGACACTAGTGGATCGTCGATCCCTAGTAACAAGTTGGTATAACTTGTGGCTCAGTTCGGTACCCCGAAAACATCATTTGGCGGCAACGCACCCTGCACCACCTCTCAATCACACTTTATTGCACCCAAATTAATAAGACATATACAGGTTACAGGTTAGGTTAGGGTGAGCGTGGTTACGTTAGGCGTGGTGGAGTATGCTCCATACCCTCTCCGGTTGATTGAGGGGAGGCCTGTGCCCAGCAGTGGGACGTATTTAGGCAGTTTATGTATGTGTTATGTTATGTATACAGGTTAAACTTATTCTTAGGCCGCCTTTGCCCGCCTTAGAATATGTAAGTGCCTTATAAAAAGTGGTACAAAAAAGCGATCTCTTCCAGACGACCTTCGGCAGAGGATATAGTACACTTGTACAGCTGCAGTGTAGCGCCCAAAAAGTAAAATAAATAAATAATAGACATATTTTACATATTGATATATATTTACTATACACATGCTATGAATATATAATAATATACCATGATACATATAAGTAAAAATAAAATATTAGTTGCAAGAACGTGATTCCTCTTTTCTTCTTAGTATTTACAAATACCATAAAATATCATGCCTATATCATTTGACAGAACCACCCGTGGTTCGCCGGCCTGGACTGGGAGAATCTCCGCGAGATGCAGGCGCCCTTTGTCCCGGACGTGTCGAGTCCCACGGACACCTCCAACTTTGATGTCGATGACACTGATATTAGGTGAGTTTATTGGATTCTCTGTCTCTCTCTTTTAACACTTTCAAGGAAAGAACGTCTACTACCTATTATGAACCATCAAAGATCCATGATCTCTGTTCGTGTGTTCGAGATTCTATTCTATTCTATTCTATTCGTGAAAGGGTTAAATAGGCTAGGCTTTAACGACCTCCGTGGTCTAGTGGTTGAGCGTTGGGGCTCACGATCCGGAGGTCCTGGATGGTATTACCCTTTGGTACGCGGTTGTGTTCCCCTTGCTGTGAGATGTTATATGAAGTGTGGTGTGGTCCCCAGGTTGTCGGAGGCGGTGCCGCCGCCGGTGGCGTCGAGCGCGTTCTCGGGGCTGCACCTGCCCTTCGTGGGGTTCACGTTCACGGGCGGCTCGCGCCTCTCCGACCTGGGCGCGCCGCACGCGCCGCTCTCGCCTGCTAAGAACGCGCCCAGCCAGGTATATGTCGCTTTTTATTGACGGTCTTTTTGTTATAATGGCAGCGTATCTTGACGCCACACTCCCTTGCCAGAGTCATACCCCTTTTACCAGAGCCATACCTCCTTACCAGAGCCACACACCCTTATCAAAGCCACACACCCTTATCAAAGCCACATACCCTTACCACAGCCACACACCCTTATTAGAGCCACACACCCTTACCAGAGCCACATACTTTTACCAGAGCCACACACCGTTACCAGAGTCGTACCCCCCTTACCAGAGTCGTACCCCCCTTACCAGGGTCATACTCCCCTTTACCAGAGCCACACACCCTTATCAGAGTCGTACCCCCCTTACCAGAGTCGTACCCCCTTACCAGAGTCGTAATCCTTTACCAGAGTCGTACCCCCCTTACCAGAGTCGTACCCCCCTTACCAGAGTCGTACCCCCCTTAACAGAGTCGTACTCCCCTTTACCAGAGCCACACACCCTTACCAGAGTCGTACCCCCCTTAACAGAGTCGTACCCCCCCTACCCGAGTCGTACCCCCCCTTACCAGAGTCGTACCCCCCCTTACCAGAGTCGTACCTCCCTTACCAGAGTCTACTCCCCTTTACCAGAGCCACACCCCTTTACCAGAGCCAAACCCCCTTACTAGAGTCATAAGATACGACAGACAAAATATTTGTTCAAATTATAAACGTTTGAAACATCATCAACAAATATTGGTCTTTCCAGGCTCCATCAAACGCAGGTGATCGCGCGGCAGTGAAGGCGTTAGAACGCGAGAATGCTCTACTTGCTCAGACTATAGCGGAGCTGAGAGCCGGCGGCGACATAGAACCGGGGACTGGTAACTTATTTTTAACATAACTACACTCTAGACACTCCATACATAAATCTCATTCGTACCGTGTACCGCCTAACGTGTAAGTGCGAGGGAGACAGACATACGCTCCCCTTAAGATCAAACAATATTTGTCAGCGCCTCATTTTCCTATGCTTCTATCTTTTTCTTTTACTAAAAACCGTTGAGAGATTGGCCCCGATTCCTGCAAACACATCCTAATTTTATTTCAAATTACTCCCGTCATTTCTTTATCCTCCGAAAAGGAAAGGGACGGATGATTGTCAACAAGTTAATTTTAAAACGAACGAATAACCCGGGCGAATAAAATAGGCATCTCGCTGGTATGCAATCTGTTTGACGTGCTGACTTAACTCGGTCGGGTTATTGGCCGATGTAAAACTTTTTGACGGTTGTTTTAGATTTCTGCTTAAAATTGACGTGTGTTCGATAAATTTTATGCCTGTCGATTACCCGTCCCTTTCTTTTTCGGTGGGTAAGAAAAAGACAGATATTACTTAAAATAAAATTAGATGGTGTGTAAAGGAATCAGTACCAATGACCGCACGCGGCATAACATAACATAAACTGCCTATATACGTCCCACTGCTGGGCACAGGCCTCCCCTCAATCAACCGGAGGGACATAATCACGCGGCATAATCTCTCTATATGAATGACAGTGAGTTTCTCTTTGCAGATGAAGTGCTTCAACTGAAAGAGGAGATGGTGACGTTATCCAAAAGGAACGCGGACTTAGAGGCCCAAGTGAAATGCTACGAACAACTCAGCTCGGGAATTACGTCTAAGGTACGTGTATTTTGTTTTCATGTTTCTTTTGCATGCAGCCAGATGAAAATCTAAAAGTAGTTACCCCGAAGGGTGGCAGAGGTGTATAGTGTACACCGACTCCTCGCCACCAATGTGTAAGTCCCATGTAAAGGCTCGTCATTAAACAGACACAATGAGGGACTTTCTAAGCTACGTTCCCCAAAGAAATATAGACGGCGCTGTACAGATTTGCCTTCGTTTAATATGATTGCTTTCTTCGCAATATCGGTAGCAACATAATTCTATACCATATCGGCTTTGGCGGCTCAATAATAACCCTGACACCAGGGTTGATAAGGTTGGTATTCCACCTCACAACCCACACGATAGGAAGAAGATCTGACTTAACCTTTACTTCAGGACGTAACTCAGTCGACGCCTCAAGAGATGGCGGCGCGGCTCCGCGAGCTGGAGGTGGCGGTCAGCGCGCTACAGCTGGAGAAGGAGGAACTCACCAAAGATAAAGCTGATGCTCACGAGAAGCTGAGGTTGCAGGTCTGTTGATGCTTATGTTCAGTGCATAGAGTGTACTTTCACGTGGATACTAAACTAATCTTCCGCGAATGAATATTACGACATCCACAATAATATTATATTCAAATACAAAAATATCTGTATTTGAAAAAAAAAAAAAAAAACAATACATGAGGGTAAAAAAGGCCACATCAAAGCAATTCACCTAAACCCCCCCCCCCCCCGCCCTCTCTCCTCCTCTTCCTCTCCTCCCTTCAACGTTGCTATACCCTACAGGGTCCATGTTTTAGTTCCTATGCCTTTATAAAACACACCATTCTACTACATGGAATGCAATAAATGATTGAGTATTGAGTAAAAGCAATATTGCCATTTGACATTTGTTTGCATTGCGCACTTACCTTTATATGCGCAAATGTCAAATTACAATATTGTTTTTCAGATGAAGTGCTTCGATGTGGCTTTTTTAACCCCCCTGTATTTTAAATGTTGTATTTTCTTTAATTTTGTCTCACTGTAACTAACATACGTACATAAACAGCCTATATATGTCCCACTGCTGGGCACAGGCCTCCCCTCAAGCGGAGGGGGTATGGAGCATACTCCACCACGCTGCTCCAATGCGGGTGTGGGGGCCACTGTAACTAAACCTTTTGTAAATTACTCAAATGTGTGTGTTCAAAAATAACTTTCTAAGCCTACTTGTTAAATTATCAAGTATTAACCCTACAACTTCGTTGTGTTTAACTCAGTGTTGTATGTGCGTTGTGACTAACAGGACAAGGAGCTGCGCGATGCGTTGTCGCAACGCAAGCTAGCGATGACTGAGTACAACGAGGTCACTGATCGCCTCTCCGAGCTGAGGCAGCAGAAACAGAAGTTATCGCGTCAGGTTGGTAGCTTGCTTTGTGATCATGTTTTAAAAAACCATGTGTACAGTCATAAGCAATATAATGTACCCACTTTAGGACTCTGTCGCACTAACACATTTGACGTTTAGTGAGACTTACAGTTCAATTTGTCAAAAAAGTTAATGTGACATGGTACCAAAGTGTATACATATTAATGTTCGTGACCGTACATACATACATAAACAGCCTATATACGTCCCACTGCTGGGCACAGGCCTATCCTCAATCAACCGGAGGGAGTATGGAGCATACTCCACCACGCTGCTCCAATGCGGGTTGGTGGAGGTGTTTTTACGGCTAATAGCCGGGACCAACGGCTTAACGTGCTCTCCGAAGCACGGAATCATTTTACTTTTTCGGACAATCAGGTGATTCAAGCCTGAAAAGTCCTTACCAAACAAAGGACAGTCTCACAAAGTGATTTCCAGATCGTGAGCCTAACGCTGTAACCACTAGACCACGGAGGCTGTTAAACCATGTTAAAATAAAGCCATGTTATAAGAAAACCAGGTCTGCTCAAAAGTGACAGCTAATATTTCAAGGTTAGCCCAGCTGGCGTCATCCCGCCCTGCGTTGCTATTTCTTAAAAAAATAATTACCCGCGGCCAATGTTTTCATATTTACTTCAATTTTTAGTAAAATATTTACCATTTTAATGTTTCTTATATATGTGACAAGTAATAGTAATTATACATTAGTCAGTAAGTCACTTAATTTTCAATAACACAATTTACGTCCTTGGAATGTTGGAGAACACTTACGTCATCAACGGGCTAGCAATGATGGCTTGTCATAGAGCATGACTGATTAGCATACCTGGTTTTCTTATACCATGAATAAAACCATAACACACACACACATACAAACAATATGTATGTTTATCTTTTTTGTGGTTCACGTCAGGAAGTTGTGATCATTAATATTTTACTGAGCTATAAAGGAATACAATTTCGCCGTATACTGTATACTTTGATTGAAGTCACCGCCAATTGTTTGATGGCTGTTCAGTTACACTTTCTTCTGCAATATAATTATGTATACACATCTCCCTAGCATTATCCCGTTTTTCACAGGGCTCGCTTACCTAACCTGAAGATTTGACAGATTCGGTTCTTTACAGAAGCGACTGCCTGTCTGACTTTCCACCCGCGAAGGGAAAACCAGTCCAATACAGGTTAAGTCACATACCTCCGAAAATGCATTTCTCGGCAATGTGGATCTCCTCACGATGTTTTCAAATAAATAATAAAACTTATCTATTCTCAAAAACAATGTCTATCTCCAGGTGCGCGATAAAGAAGAAGAGCTAGAAGTCGCGATGCAGAAGATAGACGCGTTACGAGCAGACATACGTCGCGCGGATAAGGGCAGGCGGGAGCTGGAGGCGAGACTAGACACAGCCATAGCTGAGGCTAGCAAGGTAGGCTTAAGGCATTTCACAGTCTAGGTGAATATAATATAATATAATGGATGTATGATATTTAAAGTTGCTTGGAAGAAATTGCTATTTAGCAATAAGGCCGACGATTGTGCTTCTCTTGTCTCTTTTGTAATTGTTTTTAGTGTTGTGTTTATATGTGTAATGAAGCGTTTTTGTATTGTATGTATTGTATTGATAAGGAAAAAAAGTAAAAGACGATATAGTGACCAACATTACCATGTTTTAGGGTTGATGGGGTTGGTAATCCACCTCACAATCCACACGATAGAAGAGGAGAAGAGAGTCTTTTATAATTATTTCTTTTTATTTTGGTGCAATAAAGTATATTTGTATTTGTAAGATTGAGAAGGGAATGTTAAGTTGGTTTGGACACGTAGAGCGGAATCGTCACTTACCATCAGGTGATATTATGGTCAACGCGAACTTATATTATTAAAAAAACGTGGTTGAGCTTTGGGCTCACGAGGTCACGGAGGTCTTGAGTGCGTATTTAGAAATGCTAGTACCACCAAAATAAAAGGAAATATTTACAAAAGACTTAACCAAGTACATGGTAAGTGGCGGCCGTATCGCATAGAGCGATTTCTTCCAGATAACAATAGGGCAAGGAAATATGTAAAAAATAAAAGATTGCGGGTACAAACTATTAAGTACAACTTACCAATAAAATCCTAATAATGTATGTTGTATTTGTGTCGTTAAGGAGAGGAAGCTGCGAGAGGATACGTTGAGAAACCAGCGCGTGGAGGCGGCCGGCCCGCCGGGCTCCGCGCAGGCCGACGTGGCGCGGCTGCAGGCCGAGGTCGACACGCTCGAGGTATGGGTCGTAGCATTATACAAGCAGGATGCTAGTGACACCGTACCGAATTCTGAGGGGGATGATTCAGCTCATGATCCTTTTTTTTTTGTTTTACGTTGGGAAATGCGTTACGCATACCACGCCGCCCGAGGGGACGACGTGGTTATGTGGGACTCCCCGGGTGACGGCACCCGGTATACCCACTAAAACCCAACGGTGTTCCTCCTTGCCGCCGTGTGGCGGGGATACGGGAACGCAATTGCACACAACCGCGTCCCCGCCGGTTTGTGTTTTCAATTATTTTCAATTCCATACTTTTGCAATGGAAAATTCCACTTGATATTAACTCAGAAACATGAGCTGAATCATCGCCCTCAGTATTCGGTACGGTGTCACTAACACCCTGTATACATACCGCCTCACCAATCAAAAATAAACAGGCGATGAACGCGTGTATAAGTATTTGACAGCCAAGCAAAATTGAATCCAATTAACGAATCATTCGCTTGAATTTTGCTTGCCTTGACGTATAGTTATATTGTTCACACGTTCATGGCTTGTGTGCTATTTTGTTTTAATTTTAAAATTGGATTCTATGTATCTTAAAGCACAATATGGGACTCAATATATACCTAAAGCTTTCGTTAGGGTGTCATTGTCAAACTATATAATTTTACAATTAAAAGATGCATGAATGTGCCCTTACATGGTCTTTTGTATTCCACAGATGCAATACAAAGAATCGCTGGCACAGCAGCAGGCGCGGTACAACTCGGAGCTGGCGGCGCTCAGGGACCAGCTGCAGGAAGGAGACGCCATGAGGACCGTGCTCAACCGGGAGGTAAGGGGCCAGGTCGGTGACCGACCTTGCCAACCCTACCTTAATACATACTACGTAGCGATGCGATGTAATGCGATGAATTCTGCGAGCTAGGACCAATAGGAAGTTACATACATAAACATACTGTTCCGTACTTTTTTTAAAACCAATTGTCACAAGCACAAGACAGTTATAGTCCGGCAATCTCGTGCGCGACCCTCCTGCGGGGCGACAGACGGTGGCGGGGACGGGGTAGCCAAGATGTCAGCGGGTAGCAGGTGGTGTAGCGGGGAAGGGAAACGCGTGCATCTGCGCGTCAAGTACGGCAGTCTCGGCCGCGGAGTCGAAGCGGCAACACGTGCTTGATAATCTGTTTTACTTTGAGGGCGACGCACACGAGATTACTATCTGAGGATGAGTAAGGCTATCTCAAGACAACTGAAGGAGATTGTACATAAAGTGTACCAATTTTTTGAAAGGCGAAAAAATGACCGAACATCGGCCGAATACGTAAACGACATTGGAAATTGATTTCTAATAAAACAATCTATTAATATTTAATTTTTAGTTTTCCTAATAGTTGGTCCTCAAGCATAATAATAAAAATAAAATAAAATAGTTCTATCTTTTCATTCACTCCTACATATATTACGTCACAAGTAAGTACAACTTATCGCAAGATTTATCCTGGCACACTTCTCTACGTGTGCAGCCGTGTTCTAGAATGTCAAGATGATGACGCGCTACCCCGTCCCCGCCACCGTCTGTCGCCCCGCAGGAGGGTCGCGCACGAGATTGCCAGACTATAATTCTAGTTCGTAATTTATGTATTTCTATTCATCCAAATCGATAGCTAATTTGAATTTTGGATATGATCAAAACGCTTTGCAAAGTGCACCAATGAAACGCACACGACAGTGCTGCCAACGTGAAGAGACTGAACTACGTCTCTCTCTCATTACATTCTCAAGACTTTTCAAGTCGAATCACAACGGCTCAACGAGCTCACACGCCTTCTTGGCTTTTCTATTTCCCAAAAGTGCTCAATTACTCCAAATTATCGACACGAGACAAGTACAATCTTACTCACAAGGACTATATACACTGCCTGTGGTGAACGAGACCGAGGCGCCCCGAAATCCAGCAGATGTGGAGCTTCAGGTCAGTCCAATTTTCTTTCTTTAGCTATCGAAGTCAAACTCCCTAACACATACATAAACTCCCGCCTATTTCCCACCGGGGTAAGCAGAGACTATAGAATTTCATTTGCTTCGATCTTGACACACTCGGTCAATAGGAAGTTATTTTTTATTTATTTTCAACTTATACAAACTTATAAACTAAAAACAATAAAACACATCAATAAACCCCAAAGGGGTTTGTCTTGATGAACATTCCGCTTTAAAATTACTAATATTTACTTTAACTAAAATTATAATATGTAATCAGTTACTATTTACTAAACGAGTTTGCTGGCGGTGGCACGCGCTCGCACTAACTTGTTCGCGAACGCGCCGTTCACGCGCGCATTATGCAATTTCAATATGGTTGCAGAGAGACTAGATGTATTCCACTGCTCTCAGATTGAATTCACAAGGATAACATTGTTTGTAATTTGTTATAATGTTTAGTTGAATCTCTTCTCTTCTATCGTGTGGGTTGTGTGGTGGATTACCAACCCTATCAACCCTGGTGTCAGGGTTACTATTGAGCCGCCAAAGGCTGTCATGGTTCATGTAACGACTACTTACTTACACTTATCAGTTAGCAGTAACCGTATAAGTAAATTAATAGTTTTAATGACTTTTATATATGTGACAAGTAATAGTAATTAAATACATTAGTCAGTAATTCACTTAATTTTCAATAATAAAATTTACGTCTTTGGAATGTTGGAGATACCAATTTAATGGTAGCACATCATCAAAGAGCTAGCAATGGCGGCTTGTCATAGTATTGAGCATATCTAGTTTTCTTATACCATGATCCCAATGAGGGAGTCGTGGTTCACTTTACGAGGGAAAGAGCTGCGTTGTAGAAGGCACTTAATCCTTTCCATGCTAGGATGTCTATTACATAATTCAAATTCTATATCTTTATTCAGTAGGTACGTCATTAAATCGCTAGCAATGGCAGCTTGTCATAGGATTGAGCATACCTGGTCTTCTTATAACATGAATAATACAGTTTGTCCGTTTGTCCTCAGCTGCAAACATCGAAGGAGAAGCTGGAGAGCCGTCGCATGGAGCAGCTGAGCGACAGCGAGGATAAACAGATGCTGATCAACGAGAACAGGAAACTTGCCAAAGACCTCGACGCGGTCAGTACTCTTTGTAGCCACCGTTTGAGGGTGCCAAATGTAAAATAGTAATAGACTACTACACCACCACACAACAACCTACCACAACCAACAACAACCTATTCATGAGATACTTTTTACAAAAAGGAAAGGAAAAAAACGAAAGTTTTCTTCGGAGTCTGTATGGGAATACTGTCCTGTGACGTCATCAATAAAACGTCGTACTCATTGTTACAGAATAGGCTAGTTTCTTTTTACTAAACGTGAAAACACGATATTACTATGGAACTTGTATGAAAAAACACACGGTGCGTTTTTCTATGAAGAGAAACGTGATAAAATGTCGGACTTTTACGTTTTTCTTGATTAAAATTCATAAATAAGTTAAATAGAAAAATGAAAAGCTTTTTCGTTAGTTTTAGATCTGTCTTTATTTAGTAATCAGAAAACCATGTCACATTAAAATTTTTGACAAATTAAACCTCAGTCAAGTCTCATTAAATGTCAAATATGATAGTGCGACAGGGTTCTAAAGTGGGTACACAATATTGCTCATGATTGTACACCATTGTACTTGTGAACTTGTATACTATTATAGTATGCAAATAAAGAACATTGAATGTTTACCAAAAAAAAAAACCTCTCTCTATTTCTCTGTATTATTTGTGAGAATTTAAGTGTTTATATCTAGACCCACCTGTGTTCAATCTGAGTTCGTGCACGCTCTGTATGGCGAGCTGTACATAAACATATATTGAACTATGTACCAAATACATTACAACACAACATTTTGATCGACAGATGGCAGAGAACGGCCGAAGATGGCAGGCGGAACGTAGACAGATGGAATTGGAATTAGAAGAACTTCGAGCTAAGAAGGAGACCATGCAGCACTGGGAGAGCCAGGTAAGATAGAGAGAGAAAAGTAAAATAAAGTGACAGGCAGATAAGAGTACAGCCTCGTGCGATAGAGACATGTCTACGCCTTACAGTGAATACCTACCACGTAATTGAGTCGCCAATGGCCCTGATTCCTGCAGGCACCTCCTAATTTTACTTTTAGGTATATTTGTCCAGCGGGTTAACGTGCCCTCCGAAGCACGGAATGATTTTTTTTCTGACAGTCAGGTGATTCAAGCCTGTAGAGTCTTTGCCAAACAAGGCACAGTCTCACAAAATTATTTCGACAATGTCCCCATCGGGAATCGAACCTAGACCTCAAGATCGTGAGCCTAACGCTCTAAACACTAGGCTAGGGCTATTAGCCGTAAAAACACCTCCACCAACCCGCAGTGGAGCAGCGTGGCGGTCCATACCCCCTCCGGTTGATTGACGGGAGGCCCAGCAGTGGGACGTATATAGGCTGTTTATGTTATGTTTTTTATGTATACTTGTCAGTTTCTTATAAAATAATATGCATGAATGAATAATCCGGGCGAATTAAAAAGCCATCTCGCTAATATGCAAACCGTATGACGTGTTATGTCATCTTAATTTTATCGGGTTGTTGGCCTATGTAAAATTTTGAGAGGGTTATTTAAATTTGTGCCTAAAATTGACGTGTGTTCCATATAATTTTACGCTTGTCGATTTTCCGTCCTTTTATTTTTCAGTGAATAAGAAAATGTCAGGTATAACTTTAAATAAAATTAGATGGTGTGTACAGGAATTAGCACCAAGGGTAAGTGTCAAAATAGAACACTTAGCAGTAGCGACACCTGGGGGGTTAAAATGGCCACATCGAAGCAATTTATCTAAGAAGACAGTTGATTGCATTGCGCACTGACTTTTATATGCGCAAATGTCAAATTGCAATATTGCTTTTTAGATGAATTGCTTCGATGTGGCCATTTTAACCCCCCTGATGGGAGAAATAGGCAGATTTTATCCTTATTATAGTGATGAAACATGTTTGTTATCTGTCAATGTTAACCGTTCACTAGCTCATTAGTTTCGTAATTAAAACTTACCGTAAGCGATAAAGAAATGTATAGAGAGAGAGAGATAACACAGTAACAATTGTGTCGTCCGTTTTATGGTTTGCTTTAGAGATACACTTTTTATTTTTCTTAAAATACTCGTATAATTCGGTAAGAGCCGTGGTAGCTCGGTTGGAAGAAAGCTTGACTCGTAACTGAGGTCGCAGGTTTGAATCGCAGCACGGGCCTAAACCAATGATTTTCGAATTTGTTTTGGACTTCGTGTTTGGATCATAAATTACTATCACGTGCTCAGTGGTGAAGGTAAACGTCGTGAGGAAATCCACACACCTAAGAAATGCGTTTCGGAGGTACGTGACCTAACTTTATATATGTTACGAAGTTAAACATAACGCTTAACTCTCACCGTAAGGTCGCAGGATCAAATCTAGCAGGTTCTAATCACGGGCCTAAACCTATGATTTTCAAAATCGTTTTTCTATCTTATTTGGATCATAAATGATTATCACGTACTCATCGTCGTGAGGAAACCCACGTTCCCGAGAAATGCATTTCGGAGGTATGTGACCTAACCTGTATTGGGCAGGATTTCTCTTCGCGGGTTGGAAGGTCAGACAGGCGCTTCTGTAAAAAACCGTACCTGTCAAATTTTCAAGTTGTAAGTAGACCCTGTGAAAAATAGGATGACGCTAGGGAAGTGGTGATGACTTTATTACTAACATAACATAGCATCACGCCTGAATCCCCAAAGGAGTAGGCAGAGGTACATAGTACACCTACTCTTCGCTAGCTATGTTTAAGTACCATGTATTAGGAGGCGAGTCTATTGCCATTAACCAGACACAAATCCTGGATGAAGACCCTACCTTCTATCGTGTGGGTTGTGAGGTGAATTACCAACCCCATCAACCTTGGTGTCAGGGTTATTATTGAGTCGCCAAAGGCCCCTGACATGGCTCATGTAACGACTACTTACTTACATCAGTAAGTAGGACCAACGGCTTAACGTGCCTTCCGAAGCACGGATCATCTTACTTTTTGGACAATTTGGTGATCAGCCTGTAATGTCCTAACCAAACTAGGGATCACAATGTGATTTTTGTGATAATATGTCCCCACCGGGATTCGAATCCGGGACCTCCGGATCGTGAGCCCAACGCTCAACCACTGGACCACGGAAGTCGTCCTATAATTCGGTAATGACCCTTTAATTCGGTGAGATACAATAGTGTAGTTGACTGTTATGTTCTTTTCATCAATCTACCCACGTTAAATAAATGTCTTGAAAGGAAGTGTCGATGGGGCCGTGCGCCTAGCACTAACATAACATAACATAACATAACATAACATAACATAACATAACAAATACTTTATTGCACAAACAGGAAAAAAAAACAAAATACAAAACAAAAGAGAAATAGAATTAGTACAATAGGCGGCCTTATTGCTAAGTAGCAATATTTATGTTATTAGTATGTTGTTTTCACAAACGCAACCTCCTTTTATCATTATTGTGTTCTTTAATAAAAAAAGTGAATAATAAACGCGATGAAACGGTAAATATAATAAATGTTTTATTGAATATTTTCTTTTATACTTGTATTACAGATAGCAGACATTATCCGGTGGGTGGCCGATGAGAAGGAAGCGCGCGGCTACCTGCAAGCTTTGGCCACCAAGATGACTGAAGAGCTGGAGTACTTGAAACATGGTGAGTGGTGTCCACGGAATAGAAGAATAGAGGTTGAAAAGGCCCTAACGCGCATTTTGTATGAGAACCGCTGTCGCCGGCTCGACCCCACTCTCTTTTACTACTACTCCTGCAAGCAGATAACTACGATAGCTCTACTGCTTCTCAAATTTCATAACCACTTTAAAAAAAGTAAAAATCGTTTATTTCGGACAAAGTCCATATAATTGTTAGTAGACAAACGACTTATAAACTAGTGTTAGTAAGACATTATTCGGGCGAGCAACCGGCAACTTTACCGGCAATGTATATTTTATGTGATAGGCTGCAATTTTATCGTTACTTTTCGTAATAATAATATACAAAAGTATTTTATTGATAAATAGCCGATCATATTAAGATTTTCAGCTTTCTTGTGATAAGGGGAGATCTTTTTGTATGATTGTCGATATTTGTGTTTTTGCACTGCAGGTTATAATACACAAGACTATGTTATGACTGGGCTTTGTTGCCTTTTCAATCAATAAAACATAACACACGCTCACGATTATATTCCCAATTGAGCTACTCAGAAGTGCATCCATCGCAAGACTAAATAAATTATGAATATTATTAATAATAATAATAATTCAAATTCTTTATTCAGGCAACCAGGCCCATACAATTCAATACATTTAATAAATTATAATTAAATAATTAAATTGCCTTAAAATTAACATACAATGGTTAGTAATTTCCTAGACTTACTCTTTTAGTTTAGTTAGTTATTTAAATGGGTCATATATACATTTCGGCGCGTGGGCCATACATGCGTGGATGACGTAGGGGCAGTCGAACCGGCTCGCGATCATGCTCAAGATGGAGTTGGAGCTGGCCCGGAGCCGGCGTACCAGAGACGTGCCGCGCTTGCGCATAATAGCGTAAAAGCCATCTACCCGAGCTTCCGCAAACATCCCTGACGCGCTACAGAACCGGGGCAGGCATTGTTATATTGTACACGTAGCGTAGACCACTGTTTCTGAGTATAACTTACCCACAGGCTGCATGTGTAGAATGAAGTGCAATAAGCACGGAACAGGGTGACTTTTGCCGCCGCAGAACATATTAATGAACGCAGAACGTAGAAATATTAATGATAGTAATGTTCTCCTGTTAGCAAGCGCATCCCGCTCGGGCGCTCCGCCCTCGTCTCCCCCGGCGGGCGCCGCGGCCCCCGGCACGGGCGGCTGGAGGAACCGACGCTCACAGAAGTTGGACAAGATGGAGATACTCACCCTACAGTCGTCGCTGCACTCCGAGATACAAGCCAAGCAAGCAGTAGGAGAGGAGCTGAGTCGCACAAGGGCCGAGCTGTTGGCTAGCCAAAGGTAACAGTTGGGACTTTAAATAAATGAATATGTTTCATATACCTCGTATAACAAATAGAAAACCGATCTCTGTTAAAAAGCGTCCGCGGCGCATTTTGTCACAAGCGACGGCGTGTAACGACAACGCACAACCAATATTGGACTTTATTTGAACAGTCATAACATCGTAATTTGAGGGAATGAACTTATACTATCTACATAACTTAATGTATACGTATTTACAACACAGTTCGGACGCTTTATTAGAAATATTAATAATTTTCAATCCAGGTAAAAAATTGTTTGGCGTTTCGTAAAAAATATCTTATTTGACTGATTTGTCTTTGTCACATAGACTGTGACAGCGTCGAAAGATATACAAGTAAGACTATGTGATTGTACATGCAGAGAGCTGCTGGAGACCCGCGCGCGGCTGGATGCGCTGGCGCACGACATGAAGCGCAAGGAGCAGCACATCCGCGACATGCAGGCCAAGCTCGACACGCCGCACCACACGCACCACTCCTGTGAGTATACACCGTATACCGTACATCGTACGCCCCTTGTACGTACACAGACTCGCACGTATACGCATATACGTGCACGTGTACCTTACACTTATCTTTTACTTTTTTCAATACGTTTAAGGGCTGATTTTTGAATAGTCAAATACGGCCAAGGGTAAGGGGGGTTGGCGAGGGGGGGAGGGGGTAAGGGTTGAATAAAGTCTTCCTAATATGAATTTAGAAATTGTAATTTTGCGAGTCACTTTTGAGGGAGACCGCATAAAAGATGGGAAGACGATATAGGGCAAGTCGTCAGTATAACATGGGGTAGAGTAGTGGATGACAGAAACGAGTGGTAAAGGTTGTAGGAGGCCGAAGCCGACTGGAAGGGCACAGAACGATAATAAATTAAATTCAAATAATTCGAGTTGACATTTCGCTGTTCTGTTTTAATGGGCAAAATATTTTACGCATTTTTTTTTCTAACCATTATTATTTTGGAAGAAGTCTGGGTGTATTAAATTTCTCTATTGCTTTTCAATCTTACTCGATTCTATCCATGCACACAATACGTATATAATAATTATTTATACCATATTTAATTTAAGACTAATTACAAGTAATAAAATAGTTATATCCGCCTCACTTTTCACCGAATGTATGTATGTATTCAAACGTTTATAGTATTTTCTGTCAATAGAATTTTTCTACGTAATATTTATTTATTTATCTATTCTATGGTGATAGTTTAAAAATTACCGCCGTACCAATAAGAAAATAACCAAGCAGGGAATGTGTGTATAGGTAAGTATTTGTCATCCAAGCAAAGTTCCATCGTATTATTTGATAATTGGATTAAATTTTGTTTGGCTGTCAAATGCTTACAACACACGTGTTCACAGCTTATTTATTTGTTTTCGTAAGGCGGTAAATGTTTTATCTAATCTATGTACTATTTATAACTTTTCAGCACACAAAACAAAATATAAATATGTTTATTTAGTGCACCTTTTCTTTTTGTTTTCGTTACATGTTACCGCACTATCCCATCCAATTCACAAAACGTCACACGTTCGATGACGTCGCTATTGCGTCACAAACGTCCAACGCCCTTTGTATCGGTGAATCTTGGGCTCCCACCACAAAGTCCAACGTCGACCGCGACGGAAAAAACGGAAATAATCCCCAAAAAACCGGACTCAATCAACGAAAACCGGACTCAACGCGCTATGGACTGTTATTGTGGAAACCATGTGAAATTGTAATTGGAACTGTGATTTCGAAATTCCAATCGTTCTAAATTGTAACCATTTGGAAAATGGTATTTGTTCTCCACATCTATTTGTTTATTGTTGATGTGAAACGAATATGTATTATTTGTGGCATTTAATTCAATTTTTTTTAACCTTTCGTGGTTGCGTGTGACGCGGCCATTTTGTATTTTTTATTCTTTTTAAATGTTTTAACCTTTTCCCGCGTTGTGCTTTTTCTTTTTTAACGGCAGTTCGTTCGTGGCTGAGGCCTTATATACCTTTCGTTATAGGCGTGACGTCATGTTTGTGGGGTGTTGCCATACTTGTATATCATCAAATATACGACTGACAGTCTCAATGGAGTGTGAACTGGCTGGAAAAGTTGGCGATAGAAAAAGAAGATGATTTGTAGCAGTTTATATTTATGAATTATGACTTAAAGTATAGGTACTCTTTTGACTACCGTTTTATTTTTTTAAATTAATTGATTGATGTCGATGCCAAAGCATAGTTTGGTGGTATATCATTGCTATTCGAATAAAAACATTCTAAAACTTGGTCCAATTTTTAGATGAAAATTATCGCCAGTTTATACTCGGAAGTAAGTCAGTAGTGTGCTTTAAAGTTAAAAAAATACTTTTTACATCCTTTATGTACAAAGAGTGTGTATGCGTTTGCTTGCGATTTTTACTTTACAAGTCACGCCTAAGTATTTCGAAAATTTAGCTCAAAATTCTAGCCGTGTTTTAGTTTTAGTATTAAGCCGTTTTAGCTCTTGACGATGTTTTTGAGAACACCAAAGGTGTGTCGTTAAACTATTCTAGTCTTGAAATTGTTAGTCTAGTCCGAATCTACATGATTTTACCAAAGATTTTTATTTGAAATTTGAATATTTATATTTTTTGTTATTTTTGTGCCTCAGTCATGCGAATTTGTCATATACAAGATCTGATTGTATCAATGTACAGTAGTCCCAAAAAAAAAAGAAAATTACAAAAGGAAGTACGTAATGGTTACATATGACCTGTCGCTTCTGTAGAAAAACCGGACATGTCAATACTCTCACTCTCAGGTTAAAAACCGGACCTGTTAATACTCAATACCCTCAGGGTTTTCGCAATATAAATAGGTTAAACGCTAGGGAGATGATGAAGTAATAATAAGGAATATATCTTACTATTCATTTTCCTATCTTAATCAGTGGCGCGCGCGCTTGCCCGAAGCCAAAACCTAAAAAAAAAAAAAACAAATTATCAAAAGATAACTAAGTGCCACGATTTTATTTGGATAATTTTTGGTCTAACAAAAATGTTTAATTCCAAACTAATGCATTATTTTAAGGCACGCATTATCGTTTCATTTTTTAATTAAAAAATGACTTATTCCATATATTTATGGAACCGGCACTAGAGCAGCGTGGTGGTGTATGCTCCATACCCCCTCCGGTTGAATGAGCCTCAGTAGCGGGACGTATATCTCAGTCTATTTATGTTACGCAGTTTAATTTATTTAAAAAATACAAAAACTATTAAAGAAATAAGATCAAATAAGAATAAGATCAGAATAAGGTCTTTCTTCGTACAAGTTTTTGTTTAAAGAAATGTAATTATTGCGAGAGCCGCTTTGAGCCGAGACACTTTGAGGTCGCAAGTTAAAATCTAGCCTAAACCAATGATTTTCGAATTTGTTTTCGAATTCATGTTTAGATCATAAATAATTATCACGTGCTCAGCTGTGAAGGAAAACATCGTGAGGAAACCCCCATTCCCGAGAAATGCATTTTCGGAGGTATGTGACCTAACCTGTATTGGGCTGGTTTTCCCGTCGCGGGTTGGAAGGTCAGATGGGCAGTCGCTTCTGTAAAAAACCGGACCTGTTAAATCTTCAGGTTAGGCAAGCGGACCCCGTGAAAAACGGGATAATGCTAGGGGGGTGAGATGAATTATTGCGTAAAAATTAATAATACTTTAGTATTCACACGGGACATTCTGTACATTGAAATTTTATTTTAATTTAGCACAATGCGGGATTTATTTATTATTATAATTTTAAGTTTGAGTTCGCCGAGTAGAATCTCAGTATTTTCTTCATTTATTTTTATTATGGTAACAAAGGGCTTTGTCTATTACGAGTGTTTTTTTTTATTAAATGATTTGAGTGCGTTTGACCACGATCTTGCCTGGTATAAAGCAGCGATGTGGTCTAAGATGGTCTAAGCACGCAAGCTCTAGTACCTATTTACTCTTGCCTTGAAAATCCTCAAATTATAAGTATCGGGGAACAATGATGCAGGAAGAGAATTCAATTCTTTAGTATATTAGGAATGTTACCCTTATTACTTTGGTTCATTAGTTCAGTTCAGAGTACTGGGGGGTTAAAAAGGCCACATCAAAAAAAGCAATAACTGGAATTCGGAAAACCGAATTTTAAACATCAGAACATTATTTTTTTTAATCAAATAGGTTTGCTCTAGACAACATTCTGCCTCTTAAAGAGGTTAAGAAAGTGTCGGCGATGTAACGAGTTTACACAGAAGGTGCATATTTGTATTTTTTTTTAATAATGATAGACAAAGTCCTTTTAAAAGCAAACAAGTATACACAAAAAATGTCGGCTATAGTTCGCGCGCAAGTTGTCACCGGCTGGGGTGTTTTAGGGGCGAGGATGTGGCGTGATTGTCTGATTGGTGGACACTCATGTCACGTTGACACAATCCGCCAATCAGTGTTGTCTCCCTCGCAGGTCATGTCGTCAGTAGGGAATGCAATCCCGACTCGAGATCGCTAATTAGAAATTTTCGGGATTTTCGAAATTTTCGGGATCTCGTCTAGTTCATGAAAAAATATGAAAATAATGAAAACGGCCTGTTTGTGATAGTGAGATTAATAAAATAAAAAAAGGAAAGAAAAACCTTTATTCTTCAACATTACTAAGTAAATAATTAAGTTTTCTTTGAAAATCAGCATAATCAAAACAATAAGTATAAGGAGATATCGTCCAATCCCGTCAATCTCGAATGGGATTTTGTCATATTATGCTTCGGGATTGATCCCGAAAAATTAAACGAGATCTCGCGAGATGGCATTCCCTAGTCGTGAGTAGGGATGCCCGTAATTTTTCATTGAACAGATTTTTCGGATTCTATTGCATCGTAATCCCGTGAATCGAGGCACAATCTAAATCGTATTGAATTGAATCGGTCTCATACGATCTAGGGAGATCGTATATCGTTATGTTATAAAACTAATCGAAAAGAATAAAGGCGGAAAATTACACTTAATATTAACTCAGAATCATGGTGTGCTCATCCCCCTCAGTATTCGTTACGATGTCACTAACACCCTGTATGTAATTTAATCATAATCGATTTTTTCATACGATCTTCCAGGCGATACGATCTTTATCCATTGTTTGAGGTTTTAAAACACATACCGGGTTCTTACCGCGTTATTATCAGGAAGACGACGATTCGTCCCGTGATCATGGGACTTGCAACAGTGTTGAAATATCGGGAGTCTCATATCCCTGATCTTCTTCTATCGTGTGAGCCTCCCCGAGCGGCGCATTGAAGTTTTCGCGCGCCCGGCGCACCCTGGTAACAGTCTGCGGACGGTTTAGTCGGTAACGCAGACTGGCCGATCCTTTCACCACGATGGCGATCCAATGTATCGATCGCCATCGACTCGCAAAGAAGAAGATCGTGTTAGTTGTGAGGTGGATTACCAACCCCATCAACCCTGGTGTCAGGGTTACTATTGAACCGCCAAAGGCCCCGGACATGGCTCATGTAACGACTACTAACTTGCATCAGTAAACGTGCCTTCCGAAGCACGGATCATGTTACTTTCGGACAATCAGGTGATCAGCCTATAATGTCCTAAACAAACTAGGAATCACAAAGTGATTTTCGTGATATGCCCCCACCGGGGTTTGCACCCGGGACCTCCGGATCGTAAGCCGTACGCTCAAACCACTGGATCACGGAGGCCGTTATAATATCCCTGATAATAACGCGGAAAGAACCCGGTATTACGTGTTTTAATTATGATTCGGTCTTTGTTCTGATCACGTTGTGTTGGATTCAAAAAATCGGTCGATCGATCTTTTAAAAGATGATTCAATTCGGGCATCCCTAACCGTGAGCATATCTCCAGCGGTGACAAGTACTCGCTCGCGGGCTGTAATATTTCCTCCTCGTGTTACGTAGTTAAGTCACTGTCGGCACATTTACTCTGCATTTACATTTTATGTTTTCTTTTTATTATTTATATTTAACATACTTCTTAAGTCATTTGAGTTTATTATGTACGGTCATATGCACTCAGTACTCAATTTAGAACCCTGTCACATTTAACATATTTGACATTTAGTGAGAACGTTGTTTCAATTTGTTAAATAAGTTAATGCGATAAGGTTTTAAAGCTATGTATTTATTATTGTTAGTGACCGTGTCATGTCTCATTGTGTACATGTAAGACCACTCAGTGTATAAGTTATTAAAGTTCTGTTGTAATATCTTGTTATTGGTTTGTTTTATTTTTAATTTTGGGGTGTTATTTTCGATTGACTTTTGTTTCGATTCGTTCAGACATTATTACTTTCGAAAAAGTCAAGTCTAAGAAGTCTTTCTTACCAGAGAAGTTGACAACAAAGTTTCAGGGGTGCCACCTGTCTGATATAAGCCTAATACGTTTTCTCACTGACTTTTAATGACAGGTCTGAACCTTAACAACTTTTTAGTGGTTCATTGTTTGCTAAAAAACCTTTGTTTTCAAAAAGTACTGCCGTCCTTTTCTTACGCTTCGTGCACAAAAGAGATGGCACTACTTTCAAAATTTAAATTAAATTCCACAACTTAAACTTACAATCGAAAATAGACCTCACTGCCCTAGCAATAAAGTAAAGAGTAAGTTATGCGCAAGCAGCCAGGCAGGGATCGGCCAAGTCGTCGACGTATTGGAGTAAGGAAGAAAACGGTTCGTTGTCTAAATATATTTATATTTTTGTCTAGACGTAGCCATGTTATGTGCGTTTTGGTTTTTTGTCCTTTTCGGCTTGTATGTTGCTATAATATATCTATTCATTAAAAGAAATGACATCTTATAAACAAATAGACTCACATTCGCTAAGGAGATTTTCTAAAAGTGTCCGAGCCAATTTTTTTATTAAATCTACGGATGTGGTTTAGCTCATAAATTAAAGTAAGATATTTTTGTGAAACAATGGAGCGACATTTTCATATTTGATAAAGCTCCTTAAATAAAGAGCAAAAAAATAATTAAGCGCAGATAGTATAAGTTCTTTCCGTCAAATTAAGATTTTATGGCGGTTCAAATAAATTGCAATATCGGTTGTACAGTGTCGTTACACGCCGACGTTTGTTACAAGAAGCACCGCGGACACTTTACAGAGATTGATTGTATGTTTGTTATACTAATCTTCAGGTTAGGTAAGCGGACTCTGTGAAAAACGGGATAACATTAGGGAGATGATGATTTTACGAGTTAAACATACCTAACTCACATTCATCCCCACGCCTTCATCCCCATAGGGGCGGGTAAGGCTTCAAATTGTTCAATACATCATCATTATCAGCCCATTAACGTCCCCACTGCTGGGGCACGGGCCTTCCCTATGGATGGATAGGGAGATCGGGCCTTAAAACCATCACGCGGGCCCAGTGCGGATTCAATACATATTCGAACACAAATAAATTATAAATATTATTACAAATAAATATAATGTGTATCCGAATGTCTCGGGGACTAGCTCCACAATGGCGCTTAAACGTGTAATTTTGTAATGTAGTTGGTAAAATCAGCTCGCGACACCAAACACTTCAGGGCCCCGATACCGACCCCGCCGGCGTGGTCGACGATTTGCCTCAATCAGCGCTTATCGCTATCGAATATTCTTTCAAATATTTTTCCTCTCAGACGACGCCCTGAGCCGAGGTTCGCGCCCAACTGGGCACCCTCAGGCCTGTTGTCTTAAACGTTGAGAGCCTTTAGCACTCCCCATTTGTCCAAGTAGTTAATGTCATCTGCGGCAAATCTACAATAAGTTGCGCCAAAAAAAAAGGTAAAATAAGTAATAATCCACTACCTGGGTTTTTCTTCTGTAACGCACAGATGTCACTGTATTATTGAGCCTTCAGCGCTCCCCATTTGTCCGGCCAAGTAGTTAATGGTATCTGCGGCAAATCTACAATAAGCCACGTCAAAAAAAACACTATATTATAGCAACAAACACGACGTTTTACCTAATTTTGAAGGTGTAAGTTTAATACTGTCCTTGTGTTGCATCACTAGTATATATATAGACTTGTCTACTTTGTAAATACGAGCAAGTGTGGAAGGAAAATTTATATTTCAACTGAATAATGATATATGTATCACTGTTTTGACGGGTTGAAACTTTGTTTGTAAGTTATGTTGTTATTGTTATTTCATAATATTGAATTGTTTTTTGTGGACTAGTTTTAGTAGATATAAGTTTGTTTTTTAATATTGTCTTTACTTAATTTTTATTTACTTAAGTTTGTTAAAATTATTTTTTATTGTTAAGGACTAAATAATAAAACTCCAAAACAGTGATAACTCGAACGATTTGGCAAAGAAAAATACGGCGTTCGTTTTTTTTCTGTAAATAGCTTCGCTTTGCTTGAGCTTTTCCGGTGGCATGGATGTGAGTGGATCTTTGCGCCATCTCCCTTACAGGGTGATCACATGAGAACATTGTTTACCTTAGAAATAATCTAGACTTTTTTGTTTTCCTATTCAAAGTCATGTCCATAACACCTCATAACGCTAAGCGTTGGTTTTCCTTTAACACTTGTTTGTATCATTTAGGTACCGATTGACTAATAAAGTTTGTAAAATTCCAATTTTTTGTAATGCACACTAAGCCTTTCACGAAACAACATTATTTGCCTTTTTACAAAATATAAACTAGGTAGGTTTAGAATAATAGCCTGTGGTACGAAAGAAGTCTTGCGACCGCGGCGCTACTGTGACAGATTCTGACTATATGACTTTGTCAATTAGTTTCATTCTTCTTCTGCTATGTTGTGGGTTGTGAGGTGAATTACCTACCTCATCAACCCTGGTGTCAGGGTTACTATTGACCCGCCAAAGGCCCCTGACATGGCTCATGTAACGACTACATACTTACATCAGTAAGTAGTAACCGGGACCAACGACTTATCGTACCTTCCCAAGCACAAATCATCTTACTTTCGGACAATCAGGTGATCAGCCTGTAATGTCCTAACCAAGTTAGTTAGTGGGCTCTGTTTTCCGCATTTAGACTAAGCTGGCCCATTATGCGTGCTATTATTGTTTGTATTTAACTTGCCTTCCGAAGCACGGATCATCTTACGTTTAGTTTCATTAAAATCCGTCGACTTCTTTCGTGGCACGGATGAGTATTTTAAACCTAGTTTATCTTTAGTCCTCGTTTTGTAATAAGGCCGTATAGGTATATAATGGTGCTGGTTCTCGCAAACACCAACTTAAGTTTTAATTTAGTTGGACAGACAGTTCTAAAACTAGCTTTATCTCTGTCTTGCACTCGTGGTAACTAAAGGACGGCACTACTTTCAAAGCCGTCAGGTTAAAATAAAATTTAGTTTCGTCTGCCAGAATGGACACCATTATTTTGTTTTCAATAAAAAAAAAGAAGTTTATATTTACAAATACTCCTACATAACAGGTTGCCACAATTAATTTTAGAGTTATTGAGAATATTTTTAATTATAATTTATCATTACATATAATACATATTGCAAAAGTGTGGAATTGAAAATAATTCAAGGCAAAAAATATCATGAATTTTGCGACGAAAACTTCCACTTGATATTAACTCAGAGTCATGAGCTGAATCACGCCCCTCAGTATTCGTTATAATGTCACTACCACTTTGTTTATGTTATATAGTGTTGTCTCGTGTTGTGGCTATAGTTTGTACGGCGTCATATGTGAACGTCTTGTGCATGTTGCGGCCCTGGTCTTGTTCGTACTAGGCAAAAAATAGTAGAAAATAATCTTCATACAAACTTGTAAAGAAACTTTACGTATATTTAGCTATACATATTTCTTGCAGACATTTTCATTGGTTAGCTATGATGGCGAATCTTTCAATGTACTTTAACTACTGTAATAATTGATTTCTCCTCTTTTTTGCCAGAGTGTACTGCGTTTTAGTGTACTGTCTCGAGCGAAAGTATTACTGCGACTTATTGAAACTTATTGAATTATCAATGGCCCTGATTCCTGTAGACACCTCCTAATTTTATTTTAAGTTATATCTGACATTTTCTTATCCCTCGAATAGGAATGGAACGGACGATTGACAGCTCTAAATTATAAAATGAATGAGTGACTGAATGAATAACTTTGGCGAATCAATTAAATCTGTTGGGTCTCTGGCCAATGTAAAATTTTGAGGGGGTTGTTTAAATTTCCGCCTAAAATTGACGTGTGTTTCATAAATTTTATGCTAGTTGATTACCCGTCTCTTTCCTTTACAAGGAATAAGAAAATGATAGGTATAACTTAAAATAAAATTAGTGTGTACTGGAATCAGTGTTATTACGGTAATCATTTGTAACAATTTAATAACCAATTGAAGAAAAATAAGTAATTTTAAATATTTTGTATTCGATTTTCACGGTAATACTTTTGATTGAGGCAACTTTCTAATTTTTATAGTGTTATCTAATTTTTTATTTATATTTTGTGTAATCTAGCGTTTTGTGATGGTTTCGGCTGGGATTTGGTTTACATGTTTCACCTTAATTTTTCCTTTATTTGTCTTACCATAAGATACAATTTTGTTTCTTGTTGATTTTTACGTCCTTTTTGTTATTAAAATCTACAAAAAAATTCGAAAGTTTTTTTTGTAGTTTGCAAGCTAATTTAAAACTAAAAATAATTGTAATACTATTCATTAAATCAAGTTAAAATATCACTTGAATAATAATAAAATGACGTAATCAACAACTTTTTTTACCGTTTGTTTTAATTACAATCAAATATATACTCTATAGCTAATATGTTTATTGTATGTTTTCAGTTTTGGACCGACCACCATCCCAGATGAGCTACTTAGATCAATTCATGAAGGATGCGCCGTCAGAGAGACACTACGATAATGTGCCTATGAACAACGAACCTAAGGTTGGTTTTTGTTTAAATCATTGTAAAGAATATTTTGAGATTTGACTTTAAAACTGCGCGCCCATTTTTTGATCGGAGCGTCGCGTCGACAAGAATAAATACTAAACCACTACACCACCACCACAACTACACCACCATCATCACCACTATACCACCACCAAGGCGCTTCGTACGCTCCGAATCCGTTCATGAGGACACGCAATTTTAATCTTTAACAGTCCAATAGTAAAATTACATTTGCAGTAACATGATTCACTTCTACCTAGAAAAAATAAAAATAAAGTATTATTTATTTTTAATTAATAAAGGACTTTCCAATCGGCGTTCCTCAAAAACACGATAGATGGTGTTGTTAAGTTTTTTCATATGCATCTTTGTTTTTGGGTATAAATAATGACCCTTTTTATTACACCAAGGCCATTATCATTCTGATCAAAAGAGAGTAGCAATATAGGTAGCAACAACATTCCATACATAATGTGATCCAAATATCAAGCAACAATTACTTTTATACAGGTTGTTAGTGACATCGTAACGAATACTCAGGGGGATGATTCAGACCATGATTCTGAGTTAATATCAAGTGGAATTTTTCGTCGCAAAATTCATGTTTTTTTTAGTTTTTTTTTTAATTATTTTCAATTCTATACTTTTGCGATGAAAAATTCTACTTATATTAATCTAATCGACTCAGAATCATGGTCTGAATCATCCCCCTCAGTATTCGTTACGATGTCACTTACACCCCACACAAGTACATACGGTAGCCATACAAGTAGGTATGGGTGTTAGTGACACCGTAACGAATACTGAGGGGGATGGTTCAGACCATGATTCTGAGTCGATATCAAGTGGAATTTTCAGTCTGAATATTCCTGAAATTTTTGTGTTTTTTTAAATTATTTTCAATTCCATACTTTTGCGACGGAAAATTCCACTTGATATCATCTCAGAATCATGGCCTCAATCACCGTTACGATGTCACTAACATCCTGTATATGCTTCTGCCATTATATTACTTTTTTGAATAATTATGTACCCCAGCAATGAGAAAATAGGTAATTATTAAGTTAAAAGTGAACAACGCCATCTATCGTGTGTTTGGGGAACATGGATTGGAAAGACCCTCATTGTGACTAATCCAACATCATGCTAAAGCTAATACACATTGTATATTTTAATAATATAAATCTATCTCTGGTGTAGGGACGATAGTTATTCTTTTTTTTTTGTCTTCAATTTATTTACGTTATGTTTCTTTGCAATTTTTAAAAAAGTTCGAATACTCGTCCCTTTGTCTTGAGACCCCCTCCATTAAAACTAAATCAGACTCATTTCATCATACGGTCTAGCAAACTAGCAAACGATTCGTTACCTATCATCTCTATAGCGTTATTCTGTTTTTACGAGGTCGGTTACCTAACCTGAAGATTTGACAGGTCCAGTTTGGTACAGAAGTGCAAGTCTGACCTTCTAACTTGCGAAGGGAAAACCAGTTTAATAAAGGTTAGGTCACACGCAAAAGTTTTGTTATCCGTCCAAATTAAATTATAACTATGTCAATGCGCGGCCAGTCGTGCGGCCGCTATTGTCGCTCCTGCATCGGACTTTACAGCCATTTTAAAAGCTGCCACAGAAACGCTGTTTTAATCATCTGATAAAGATGTAAAGGCCAATGATGATGATGATGATGTCAATGACCATGTGTACCGGTGTGGTGAAGCGTCTTGTTTGAGTTATACGTTGGCAAGTTGGGAAGTAGGAACGTTTGCAAGTTGGCTAAGCGCCGAGTAAGAGTACTAAAATTCCACAAAATAATATAGAGTATTCGTATTTAACATCATTTTGCTTTGTTTTTTTTTTTTGCAATTATAATTTCAATTCTCGCACAGATGTCGCCCGACTGTCGATACAGATATGTTCAGCATTGTTGCAATGCAAAGGTATTGGTTACTTTATTTTATGCTTGTTTCATTTTGCATGTATATTTTAGAGTTACTTTTTAACGAGGAACGTGTATGGATCATTAGGGTTGAACATCCAATGCACTTTCTTATGCTTCTATCCTTTTTTGTCACTCAGAACCGTAGTTTGCTAGAGCGAGATAATGCTACAGCTATCTCATTCAAATGCCATATAAATGAACCGTTATGACGTTTAAAAGAAAGTATCTTATTTGACTAATTTGTCTAGCCTGTTAGTGTGTTTCTGTGAGTTCTCGAAACAATGCATGAAGGTATTTTAATGTTTTTTGTTTGTTTACTGAATGGTGCTGATCTCAGTACACGCTATTTAATTTTATTATAAGTTATACTTGTCATTTTCTCATCCACCGAAAAGGAAAAGGACGGGTAATCAACAGGCATAAAATTTATGGACACACGTCAATTTTAGGCAGAAATTTAAAAAAACCCACCCAAAATTTTATAGTTACTCGACAGAATTAAGTTGACAGCACCGTCAGGCGGGTTGTATATTAGCGAGATGCCTATGTTATTCACTCGGGTTATTCATTTATTCACAGAATTTGAAATTAACAGTTGTCAATCATTCGTCCTTTTCCCTTTCGCGGATCAGAAAATGTCGGGTTTAATGAGGATAAAAACTAGCAGCTCAAATGTAAGCTACATCACTGTTGAGTGTTCCTAAATTTTGACAGGTCTCCATACTGTCCAGCTAAAAATTCGTGATAAAATGTGGAGCAAAGTGGAGTGTATCCCGTCTGAAGGATGAGTTACGAAAAAGAAAAGCTATTAATTGGAAAAAGCCAGTCTTGATTGAAAATAAGTTTTTCTAAGTTTGAATTGAATTTTCCGATCTTATCTGGGAATTATTCCGAGAATTATTCGAATATTCCGATCTTATACAGTTCGTAAAAAACGTGTAAAAATATAACCAAAACAATACGTTTGTTTACTCGAATAGTATGGGGAAATGTCATGATTTAAAAACACTCAACAGTAACGACACCTGATAGGAGAAATAGACAGTTTTTATCCTCATTTTAAATGAAACCAGGGGGGTTAAAATGGCCACATCGACGCAATTCATCTAAAAAAGCAATATTGCAATTTGACATTTGCGCATGTAAAAGTAAGTGCGCAATGCAAACAAATATCTAAAAGCAATATTGCTTTCTTAGATGAATTGCTTCGATGTGGCCATTTTAACCCCCCAGATGTCTGCAGGAATCGGGGCCATTATGTGTTTATGATAAACAATTTGTTAGAATACCAATTTGTTTGAACTCAGATGATGTATGGATCTCAACAATCGGCGGCGCTAAGTGGGTCGGCCGAGTCGGCGGACGAACTGGAGCCGCGGGCCGCTTCGCCCGCGTCAAGCAAGAGCTCGCCCAGTGAGATCTCTACGGTAATTATGCTATTCATTATGCCATTCAAAACAACATAAGCAATGCGAGTAGTCAGAGGTACATCCATCGCAAGACGAACTAAGTACCCACACCTCACCGAGCTTTCTGTTATACCAACGTGATAGGTGGTGAGCCGTATCGCCGTCTATAATGGTCGAGCCAACTGTGTTAGTGGAAACTGCACTTAAGATAAATTAATAACTCATTGGTGCAAGTCCGGTACTGGGGTTTGAACCGGCGCTCCCCGTTTGAGAAGCAAGCCGGTGTACCACAGGACCACTGTGACTATAGTACTATGCTCATCATCATTAGCCCATTAACGTCCCCACTGCTGGGGCACGGGCCTTCCCTATGGATGGATAGGGAGATCGGGCCTTAAACCATCACGCGGGCCCAGTGCGGATTGATGGTTATTAACGACTGCTAATGCAGCCGGGACCAACGGCTTAACGTGCCTTCCGGAGCACGGAAGAGCTCGAGATGAAAACTTTTTTTTTGTGGTCACCCATCCTATGACCGGCCTTTGCGAAAGTTGCTTAACTTCAACAATCGCAGACCGAGCGCGTTTACCGCTGCGCCACCGAGCTCCTCATGTACTATGCTAGTCATGAACATTTCTTTCTACGAAAAACTGTATTTCTATCCAAACTCATCTCCCTAGCATTACCCCGTTTTTCACAGGTTCCGCTTACCTAACCTGAAGATTTGACAGGTCCGGTATTACACCTACAGAAATTGTAGGTGTTTCTGTCCGAACTACTTTTGTTAAAAAGAAATGCTTCTTTGTTTTAAGCATCCGCACATAGTGAGTGGTGGAGTTTGCCGTGTCGGTTGTGAGGGAAGGCCTGCGCCCAATATTGGGAAGTAGGCTGTTTAGGTTGCAGTGTCATTTCAAATTTAGAAATTTAAAATGACACGAACAGCCTCGGAGGTCTAGTGATTAGAGCGTTAGGTTTCCAATCTGGAGGTCGGGGTTCCATTCCCGAAGGGACATTGTCGAAATCACTTTGTGAGACTGTCCTTTGTTTGGTAAGGACATATACAGGCTTGATTCCGTGCTTCGGAAGGCACAGCCGTTGGTCCCAGCTATTAGCCGTTAAAAAGAACACTTCCACCAACCCGCAGTGGAGCAGCGTGGTGGAGTATGCTCCATACCAATTCCGGTTCATTGAGGGGAGGCCTGTCCCCAGCAGTGGGACGTATATAGGCTGTTTGTGTGTTTTAGCCGTAAAAAAGCACCCCCAGTGGAGTATTTTCGATAACCCCGGTCGATTAAGGGGAGGCCTCCACGTAGTACTGAACTATATGATCACTGTATGTACAGTGCGACGTGTTCCAGGACCCGTCTCTCGGGCCCACGGTGCCGGGCAAGCAGAAGGTGCACCAGTTCCTCGTGAGGACGTTCAGCAGTCCCACCAAGTGTAACCACTGCACTTCGCTTATGGTGAGTACGGTTTTTGAACTGCATATTTGTAAGTCATTGTCAGTCTGATGTAATTAAGTAGTCGTTACATGAGCCATGTCAGGGGCCTTTGGCTTTGGCTCAATAGGAACCCTAGTTTTTTATTTTATTTTTATTTATAAAAAAGGTTGGTAAACCTTTTTATATAATAAAACATTAAATAAAATAAAAGTTACGTCAGAAAGGTATGATAACCGCTGTCGCCGGTTCAACCACACTTTTACTCCTGCAAACAGATAACAACGATAGCTCTACTGCTTCTCAAATTCCATAGCCACTTTACCGGCAATGTATATTTTATGTGATAGGCTGCAACTATATGGACTATAATATAATTATGTTGATGCCTAGTTTTTTTTATTTATTTATTTATAATAAACGCATTTATTAATCACGCCTATTTCTATTTTATTTTTGTTCGTGTTTAATTAAATCACCTATTCCGTTAGAGCAACGTGATAGGTGGTATTCTGAAAGAGTATTAGTTAATGAAGTGGTTCTATGTTCGTGAACCCCCCAGATCGGGCTCACCCGACAAGGCGTGGTGTGCGAGACGTGCGGGCTGTGCGTGCACACGCGCTGCTGCGGCCGCGTGGCGCCGCGCTGCCCGCTGCCGCCCGACAGGAGCCGCCGCCCGCTGGGCATCGACCCCGCGCGGGGGCAGGGCACCGCTTATGAGGGATATGTTAAGGTATACTATCAGCACCCCCCTCACACAACCACAACACCCCCCCCCCACACACACACAAAACAACCACACCCCCCTGCACACACACATAACAACCCCACAACAAACCCTCCCCCCTCTTAAACAACACCCCCACAACAACAACACCCCTCACACAACAACCCCCCACAACCCCCCCCCACAACAACACCCCCCCACAATAACACCCCCCACACAACAACAACATCCCCCACGCCCCATCCACCTATCCCTGAAGGGACTAGGGGGGGATTCATGACACTCTCCGCTAAATTAGGGTAGTTGCCAAGTATCAATACTGCAATACTACATTCGATCACGTAAAAGTAAGTGCGCAATGCAAACAAAATGTCAAATAGCAATATTGATTTTTTGATGAAGTATTTCTTTAAAATGGTGTTACAAATTAGTGTATTCGTAATAAATACTGTCATATTCGTAATTTAGAGTAGACGTCAAATAATGTCGGATCCGGTTTCTAGATTGCAACACCAAATTGATAGTTTTCTAAGAATTTTGTTATGTTGTCGTGCAGGTACCAAAGCCAGGAGGAGTGAAGAAAGGTTGGATGCGGCAGTTTGTGGTCGTGTGCGACTTCAAGTTGTTCCTCTACGATATATCACAAGATAGGTGAGTTGTTTGGTTGTCGAAAAAAACGTGTTAACCCTAACCTAACGGTGCATATCCACTGAACCATAGAATAAATAATAATGCTACGTAGAATGGTATCTCTCCGCCTCTCACTAATTAGTATTGGGCGCCAACTTCACCCCCTCTGATTATTACTTTAGTTTAAATGGGGGAGTAAGAAGGAGAACGCGTAGATTGTCTGCCTCTCTCGCACTTACGCGGTAAGGTGGACGCTAATAATGAGCTTTTGAATGTGTGAAATGAGCGGGGTGAAACTGCCCCGTACAAGATACCTGAAGAGAAGACGCTCTGTCGCGATGTTTGCTCTTGACTTCATTCTTCCACGAGGAGAAGAAGAGATCGACGGTGGAACGAACTTACCCAGAAAATGCCTATTCACCGGTGATTTAACTCCCGGATCTCTACTCAGACTCAAACGATATGTAAATTACTAATATCAACTATTATGTTTCACCTCATGTCTTGTCTTGTTATCACCAGGAACGCGTTACCGTCGGTGTGCGTGAGCCAGGTGTTGGACATGCGCGACCCAGAGTTCAGCGTCACCTCCGTCAAGGAGTCTGACGTCATACACGCCAGCAAGCGAGATATACCTTGCATATTTAGGGTAAGTATGATGTGATTTATTCGATTATTTTTTGGGAGATCAACAGCTCTTAAAAGTAGCAAAAAATCATACTTATAAACTAAGCCAATGACAGGTATATAAGTGTAATCAGTAATCCAGCCGATTTTGGCTACGGCGGCTGATTCAAATCCGACGTTCAAGTACTCTCATGTGAATGAGTCCTATAGACAATGAAGATTGTCGTTCATCCAGTGTTGTGACGTTCATTAGCATAGTAATGTATCATTCGAGATAAGGATCGATTCTTTTCTATAGAACAATAGTAATCATTAATCATCTTCACACTAAAGCAGGGATATTTAATTAGTCCTAAACAATTTGTGTCACAGATATCGACATCGCAACTGGAGGGCGGCAAACGGTCGCACACCCTCATGCTGGCAGAGTCAGAGTCTGAGAAGACCAAGTGGGTGGTGGCGCTCAGCGAGCTGCATCGGATACTCAAGAGGAACAACCTGCCGGACAAATGTGTAAGGGCAGTTTAGTGTCACGCGGATTTGTTGACCCACGCGAGGTTAGCCCTGAGCAACACGGGGAAGGATCAGTCATACGCTGGCATTCGGCATTGTCCGAAATAACTTTGATAGACTCCTGTGGTTGGCTAGGATATTGCAAGGTAAATCGAAATCGAAAAAGTAAGATAATTTCAAAAGCGCGGGCTTTGGAAGGCATATTAAACCGCTGGTCCCGAGTCACTAGTTGAAACGCCTCTACCAATCCGCAGTGGAACAGCGTGAGTATGCTCCATATCTCCTCCTGTTGATTGAGGGGACGACTGTGGCCAGCAATATATTTCCCATGATGCTACCAAACCAAAACGTATTACTGACATAAATTAATCTTCTCTCCTCACCAGGTGTACTCAGCATGCATGCTGCTAGACTCAACAGCAGCGGCAACCGTTCGAGGTGCTCTGTGCGCATGCGTGTTGGAGCGGACGCGGATCTGTGTGGGCGGCGAGTCCGGGCTGGCCTTGCTGGACCTGGAGCGCGGGGAGATCACGCCGCGGAGACAACACGCGCCCGTGGCCAAGGCGCACTATGTGCCCACTGAGCAGCTGCTAGGTAAGTCACACTTCTGTCATACTGCTGCTGGTTCTGGAGCGCGGGGAGATCACGCTCAATATGTACCCACTGAGCTGTTAGGTACACCAGACCAGGAATTAGACCGTTTTTTATTTAGTTCTCCTGGCAGTCAGCTATTGCCAATGCCAATTTAAAGATTTTGTTGTTGGATTTTGTTGTTTTTGTTGTTTCCTTTCATCGCAGCGGGCGTGCCATGTCGTACGGCTATTGATCGAAGCCTGTGAAGTAGAGGGCAAATTAGAGGGTAAATGGTGGTAGAGGAAGGCCACGGCGAAGTTACTTAGACCAGATAAAGGAAAGGCTGACGTCTCGTCGTACAAGGAGGTCAAGGAACTTGCTTGATCGACAAATTTGGAAAGAAGTCCAATCGATAAGAGCCTAGCTCTTAAATTTGGAAGAAGAATAATGCAGAGATTACGTTTGACTCTCATTTTGAGGTCGCTTGTTCGAATCTCAGCACATTCCTAAACCAATGATTTTCCAACTCGTTTTGGAGTTCATGTTTGGATCGTAAATGATTATCACGTGCTCAACGGTGAAGCAAAACATCAGGAAACTCACATTCCCGAGAAAGCGTTTGCGTTTTGGAGGCAAGTATGTGTTCGCGGGTTCGAAGGTCAGACAAGCAGTGAGTCGCTACTGTAAAAAATCAGAATGGCAAATCTTCAGGTCACGGACCACGGGATAAACGGGGTGACGCTAGGGAGATGATGATGAGTAATGCCGAGATATTGTCCAGAATTATTCGCGTTTCCTGAAACTAACATATCCTTTTATTGTCCACAGTGGTGATAGCAGGGCGGGGTCGTCACGTGCGTCTGGTCCCAGTTCGAGCGTTGGAATGTTCCGAGGTGGAGTGTGTGAAGATAGCTGAGAGCAAGGGTGCCGTGGACATTGCGGCGGGGGAGCTGCATGCGGGGGCGTATGGCTTCGCTGTAGTCTGCAAGCGGCAGGTAAGCGTGTACCGCCTTAAAATACACCTTAAAATGGCATAGCATCACGCCTGTATACAGGGTGTTAGTGACACCATACCGGAAACTTTGAGGGATGATTCAAACCGTAATTCTGAGTTGATATCAAATGGAATTTTCCGTCGGAATAATATGGAACTGAAAATAATTAACCATAATGGTTTTGCTAAATTGTAAAACAATATTTTAAGTTTTTTTTTTAAAACAATGTTTAGGGCCCTGTGCCGAGGTTTTTCTTGCAGCTTGTGTGGGAAGCTGCAGCAGTTTTAGGTGGATGAGACGTTGGTTATGTAAAAAATGACGGTTCAAAGTGTAACTGTGATAAAGATGTTTTTGAATTTGTTTTTTGTTACCTCGCAGAACTCGTACATGGTGACGGTGTACGAGATCACGCGCACGGCGGCGCGGCGCATGCGCGTGGCGGAGCTGCGCGCGCCCAGCGCCGTGCACTGCGTGCAGCTGGTGCGCGGCCGCCTGCTGCTGGGCTACCGCGGGGGCTTCGCCGCGCACTGCCTGCCCGACCCGCGCCAGCCCGCGCGCGACCAGCCCGCGCTCTGTGAGTACGCACCACGCTGCAAACATGAATTGCTTCGATCAGGTCACCAATAATGGTTACGTCTGTGGACAGCTCTAGTCCACCCGGAGAACCAAGTGAACGTGTTCCTGTCCCACTCGGGGGCGCGGCCGCTGGCGTGCGCCGCCGTGCCCAACTCCAGCGACACGCTGCTGGTGTTCAACTCGCTGGCGCTGTACGTGGACCGCAGCGGACACCGCGCCAGGGACACCGAGCTCATGTACACCGCGCAGCCGCTGTACCACGGTCAGTTATCATTTACAAGATATGAATGCATGGGATTAAAAAGTCGAAAAAAAAACTAAAGCCGTAAAGGCGTGAAATGTAAATAATAAATAAATATATTAACTCTCTGGGAACTGATATTAGGCAGCCAAATTCCTACATTGTGTAACATAACATCATAACATAAACAGCCTATATACGTCCCACTGCTAGGCACAGGCGTCTCCTCAATCAACCGGAAGGGGTATGGAGCATACTCCAACACGCTGCTCCACTGCGGGTTGGTGGAGGTGTTTTTACGGCTAATAGCCGATATTGTATAGCAATATTTTAAAGATAAAGACAGTAATTAAACAGAAACTTTGTATAATTGGTTATAAGGTTACTGATTATTTAGAAGGAACCGATATTAGGCAGCGAATTTACTAAATTGTATAACATTTTTTCATGTTTTCTTTCTTTTTAAGAAACGTCTAGGGCCTTGAGCCGAGGTTTTTCTTGCAGCTTCTTATCCCCGGCTATACAGGTTGTGAGAAGCTGCAATAGTTTTAGGCGGTTGAGACGTTCGTTATGTGAAATATTACGATTCAAAGTGTAACTGTGAACCGTACAAATAATGATATTTTTGAATTTGATAAAAGAAGGATGGAGCAATAAGAAAAAAATATAGTTATCAGCATATCATAATCATAACAGCTAAGGCTGAGATTTCCAGATGAATTAGTTAAACAATTGGGTTAGTTAAACGTCTGTGTAATACACACCTCTATCGCGTACCCTGGGGTGCACTGTGGGACGCCGGTGTTGTGGAGTTAAATAAGAGACGTGTGTCTTCTAAGACGGTCGTTTATTAATTAAAACACATAATAACAGGTTCTTACCGCGTTTGAAATAGGGATATGAGACTCCCATATGGTCGTAAGGCCCAAAGTCCTTTTAAAATCCAAATCCCATTGTTTAACTATTGTGTCTGGAAATCCGGGCCTTACGAGGATATAATTATGATAATAACCGCGTAAACTTACAACGGTCGTTTATTGTCCGCCTGTTAATGTGGTATATAACATAGAGATATATAGAGCACTTGCATATAATATAGGTGTGGAGGTACACACTACAGGGGATGCAGGCGTTAGCATGTTATGTTATTGAGTTTTCAAATTCAAAATTATCATTATTGTATTATACTCTTCAGTGAGTGTGGAGCTCGGTGGCGCAGCGGTTAACGCGCTCGATCTGCGATTGTTGAAGTTAAGCAACTATCACAAAGGCCGGCCATAGGATGGGTGACCACAAAAAAAGTTTTCATTTTGAGCTCCTCCGTGCTTCGGAAGTTGGTCCCTGCTGCATTAGCAGTCGTTAATAACCATCAATCCGCACTGGGCCCGCGTGGTGGTTTAAGGCCCGATCTCCCTATCCATCCATAGGGAAGGCCCGTGCCCCAGCAGTGGGGACGTTAATGGGCTGGTGATGATGATGATGATAATACTCTTATTATATTTGCAGCCATCAACGAGACGCACCTGATGATCTACACGGCGACACACATAGACATCTACGACATCGAGTCTGGCGAGTGGGTGCAGACCATCAATATACGTAAGAACATTCTTGTAATAGAAAACTGATAATCAAATCAAATATACTTTATTGCACAGAACTAAAATAATTTTAATTAATTTTTTTTAATTAATTTTGATAATGTGTCTTGTGTATATATGTCGTGGCCAGGTGGTAGGATTGATGGTGCTCGATCATTTCATGAAGCACAATATCACCGCCAGTAACCATTTACAAACTATTTATATTAATCAATAATAATGTATGTGTGTGCGGAATATCAGTAAAATACACTTCTCATCAAAAAAATCGAAACACCTTGCAAGTTTACGTTTTGTCAGGATTATCAGAAAAATGTGTACATTTAGGAATAAATGTTAAATGTCGTTTAATAGTGAGTAATATGAGCTTATCAAATCTTAATGTTAATGTTCTAAATTTAAATGAATTTTTCATAGGTTTCGTATTTTGTTAAATGAGTCATTTTTATTCCGTATGGAGTATAAAGGAAATGGATAAAACAACACACGTAAATGAAAAAAAAAAGCTAAAAAACGTTTATTTAATAACTTGTATTCCCTCCCCGAGCTCTAATTACTGCTTCCATACGGTTCTTCATCGATCGGATGAGAGTCACGATCACATGCTGTGGTATATTGTCCCATTCCTCTTGGATTGCATCTTGCAGCTGGCTAAGTGTTTCTGGGGCAGGATCTCTTGCTCGAATTCGTCTCTTTAATTCATCCCACAGATGTTCAATGGGATTCATGTCCGGGCTTCTTGCTGGCCATTCCATAATAGAGATATCGACTTCGTTAAGATAATCTCGTACGACGCCCGCGGTGTGAGCCCTAGCATTGTCGTGCATGAATATGAAGCCGTTGCCAATAAAATGTGCATAGGGCATCACATGAGGCTCGAGACACTCTTCGACTTACCGATGACAGTTTAGTGCAGGCAGACGTGGCCCAGACACGAAAGCAAGCTCTGTCTTACCGTCGGCGCTGATTCCTCCCCAAACCGTCCACGAACCGCCACCATAGCTGACCTTTTCTTCAATGCAGCATTGTGCATAGCGTTCTCCGTCTCTTCTGTAGACCTTGTTCCTTCCGTCGTTACCATACAGCATAATTTTACACTCATCAGAAAAGAGAACTTTGCTCCACTGTAGGTATGACCAATTTAGGTGCTCACGTGCAAAGTTAAGGCGCGCTCTTCGATGGTCTGCAGTTAATTTCGGCCCATTTGCTGGCTTATGCGGTACCAGTCCACGATCCTTCAACCTTCTTCTAATTGTAGAGTCACTTACAGCCACCCTTCGTACAACACGAAGCCGCTGCTGCAGTTGAAAAGCGTTAAGGCGTCGATTTCTTAAAGAAGTTGTTACAATAAATCGATCATCTCGCTCAGAAGTGACCCGATTCCTGCCAGATCCTGAACGGCGCGTGAACAAACCAGTCTCCCGATAACGTTTATAGACTCTATGAACAGATGACAGGCTTAGATGCAGTCTTGCAGCCACAACACGCTGACTAAGGCCAGAATCCAGCAATGCCACAACTTGGGCGGCTTCTGTGGGCGAAGTATCCATACGTTTTAGAAAAAAAACCTTTTTTCAGACGTCCCAAAGTCACAGTATTGAAATAAAAAACAAAAAGTTTAAGGATAGGCGCCAATTTTTAGTTTTTAAACGCTAAATGTACTCCAACCCTAAACACACATTTGTCTCAAAACAGTGATTCATTTCGTTTATAAGATAAACAAATGAAATTCTAATTTTGAATTTAGAATTTTCGCTTATTACTGTAATGGCCAAACTGCCAGCTATACATTTATGTATTTTTTTTCATCGTATGAATTCTTTTTTGTGTTAAATTCGGACAGAAACAATGAAAACGGAAGTGTTTCGATTTTTTTGATGAGAAGTGTATTTGTATAGAAAAGCTTAACCCAAAAATGTAGGTTTACAGACATTTCCAATATCGTGTGCTAATGATAAAAATAGATCTACATATCTAAGCTATTTTTTTGTCGGGACTTATTGTAGATTTGCCGCAGATGGCATTAACTACTTGGCCGGACAAATGGGCAGCGCTGAAGGCTCTCATATCTAAGCAAATGCAGCCATTTGTCGTAAAAATGACATTGTATTGTCGAAGTATTTTGATTTCTAGTTATTTGTGTGATACAAGATTAAGAATACATGGTATAAATTGTCGTGTATTTCCTTTTGTTACCTGGTGTGTATGCGCCTTGTCGTTTTGTGTGTAATCGTGTGTAAATAATGTTTGTCCCCTGTCAGCGCACGCGCGGCCGCTGGACGCGTGCGGCTGGGTGGCGGCGGCGGGCGGCGGCGGCACGGGCGCCGGGTTCCCCTTCGCGGCCGACGCCGCGCCCGCGCTGCTGCACCTGCGGCCCGCGCACATGCGTACGTTGCCTTACGTAACGTAACATTAACAGCCTATACACGTCCCATTGCTGGACACAAGCCTCCCCTCAAGCAACCAGAGATAAAATAAAAAAATATATATGGATGCTGTCTGTAGCAGATGCTTGAATATGTGTTTCATTACAGAGGGTCCGCTGAGTGTAGAACACGCGTTCCTGTGCGGCACCAACAAGCGACGGTTCTCAGTGCGGGAACAGTCGCACCAAGCCATCGAGGCGCACAACAGACTGTAAGTCACTTACCACGACAAAAGCTCACGCCCACAATGCCAAATAGGGTCGGTCGGTGCCTAATGGGGACCATACCTTTTTCATACAAAAAACCTCGTTTTACACGACACTACAATGCCAGTCGTGCGGCCGCTACTGTCGCTCTCGCATTGGACTTTATAAACCTCTGCCTCTGCACACCCCGGACACTTCATACAAACAACCTCGTTTTACGGTCACGAGCATTAATATGTATACACTTTGGTACCAAGTCTCACTAAATGTCAAATATGTTAGTGCGACAGAGTCCTAAAGTGGTTACATTATATTGCTCATGACTGTACACAGACAATATACATTAACATACTAGTACGCGCGCATTTGTGTGTGTGACGTCTGACACCATACGATTCAAGTCTAAACTATGTTCGACGGGCAGTGAGTTAAACCTAGCTTAGCCGCTGGTGGGGAGCGGAGAGCTGCCGTCCTAATATTGGTGTTGTTCCTCATTCTATGACCACACGTAAACATAGGACAACTTGCAGCCACTCTTAATACGAAGTCCTAAGATGTATTGTTATACTTATGATGTTGCTTTCCAGGTCGGAGCGGCGGTCGCGGCTGATCTCAGCGCCCAGCAACTTCGCGCACCTGTCGCACATGGGGCCCGGCGACGGAATACGCTCGCAACGACTGTTAGATCTGCCCACCACGGTAGAGACCGCTGATGACAGACCGCAGGTATATATGTAGGAAAGCGAGAAAACTATGGAAGGATAATGAATGGGAATTTGATTGTTTATGGTATGAAAGGAGGATGGTTAATGAATGGGACGTAAGGCAGTTTTTTAAAAAGTAAAAGAGGCGAGTCGATGGTGCAATGATTTGTGTAAAATATAAGGAGTAAAGACATTTAAAATATCCCGTCTTATTTCTATATCCCACATATATGTTCTATTATTTATCCTCTGTGTCAAATCTCTTCCATCCATTATTATTCTGTTCAATAAGCAATATAGGTAGCAACATAATTACATATATGCGTTTTTAATTCAAATATCAAGCAACAATTATTTTTATACAGTTAGTGACACCGTAACGAAAACTTTGAGGGATGATTCTGACCATGATTCGAGTTGATGTCAAGTGGAATTTTCCGTCTCAAAAGTATGGAATTGAAAATAATAAAAAAAAAACACCAAAATTTTCATGAATTTCCGACGGGAAATTCCACTCAACTCAGAGTTTTCGTTACGATGTCACTAACCACCTGTATGTGTATCTGATCCAAATATCACGCAACTAATATTGTTATTTATGGCTCTGCCATTACATTATATTTTTCAATCTGGGGTATGTTGGGCCAAAGGGCAGAATGTCCAAGGGGTCATAATGCCCAGACGTTAAAAAGTCTATAGCTCAATACGTCCAAGGGCCATAATGTCCAAGGAGCCATAATGTCCATACGTCAAAAAGTCTATAAGGCAATATGTCCAAGGGTCAGAGGGTCCAAGTAGCCATAACGTCCAGACGTTAAAAAGTCTATAAGTCAATATGTCCAAGGGTCAGATGGTCCAAGGACTCATAATGTCCATATGATATAAAGACTTTTGGTCAATACGTACAAGAGTCAGAATGTTCAAGGAGTCATAATGTCCAGATGATATGAAGACCATTTGTTAATATGCAAAAATGTCAAAATAAGGCTCTAAGAAATTGCATAGATGGAGGGTAATTAACAATTGATTTGTGGTTCCAGTAACTGGACATTATAACAACTAGACGTTTCGGCTATTGGGTGTTTTGATATTCAACATTATGACAGCTGCGCATATTATCTATTGGGTGTTTTGATAACTGGACATAATGACAAATTGACATTTTAACAATTTGTTGTTTTGACACATGGATGTTATGACAACTGGGCATTTTAACAATAGGATATTTTGACAAATGGACTTAATATCAGTTTGTCTTTTTAACAATTTGGTTTTAAGTCACCTGGATGTTAAGACCACTGGGCATTTTAACAAAAGGACATTATTTCCTTGGCATTTTGACACATTGGACATTCTGCCCTTTGGCCCAACATACCCCGGTGGGATATTTTTGGTTAATTGTTTACCCGGCCAATGTGAAATTAGGTAATTATCACTTAAATCCGAACAGCGCCATCGCTTATTTTCTTTGGGGTCACATTCCCCTTGAAACTATTTCATTGGGATTATAATCGTAAGTGTTAACGCCTAGCATGTGTGTGTGCCTGCTACGCGTACTACACAGCACACGCACACGACGACAGCAAGACGACGCGCGGCGCGGCCGCCGTCGATTCCGCACTTCCTTCGCGGCGACCTTTGTCTGTTACCTATTTGTAATTTTGTATGAATTTGAAGAAATTCTTTAACTCAACGATCCTGACCGCCACCACCGCTGCAGCAGACGTCCAATTCTTAACAGTAAGTTTATGTTTTATTTTCAGATGTACAGCAGTAGAGAGAGCAGTAAGCGGACGTCGCCGCTTACGATATCGCACGGTACTGGATCCTATAACGGTAAGTTTTAAACTAGAGCCGACGATATATTCATATTGAAGGTAGTTTCCTGGGTCAAAAATAAATTATGAAATTGGGTCGTGTCTAGTACACAATTATGAAATTCTGATTACTAAATAAAAACAGATCTAAAACTAACGAAAAATATTTTCATTTTTCTATGTAACTTGTTTATGAATTTTAAATTTTAATCAAGAAAAACGCAATAATATGTACGACATTTTATCACGTTTTTCTATGGCGTCACAGTGTGCTTTTTTATACAAGTTCCATAGTCATTTCCATGTTTTGACGTTTAGTAAAAGTAACTGATTTCACTAGTTGGAAACTAGCCTAATGATTGTTAGCATATTGGAGTGCTCAGGTGGAATATTTTCATTAAAAAAAAAGATGATGATTGGTGAATCGTCAAGAGTAATGAGTTTTTTTTTGTGACGTGGCCTTGTAAAGGTTAAATCACGGTTCTTTGACCACATTCAGCCAGCAACTAGATGTTGGCAGGCATTTCATCCTTATGTTGTGGATATACCACCGATCCGCACTAAACGTTTAGCCTCTTTCTTTTTGATGCGAACAGCGAAGGACTGGAACTGTCTGCCGTCGTCTGCTTTTCCAACTCGTTGTAATCTGAGAGTCTTCAAGGCTACTCTAGCCTTGAGAAAAGGCATTTGCAAGGTGACCGTGATCCATCCTAGATCGACCACGTCGTCACTTACCGCCAGATGAGATTGTGGCCAATCGCGAGCTTATATTATAATCCCCCCTTCCCCAGGGTCGTGGCGCGGCCGCCCCCGCGAGGGCCCCCCGCCCGCCCCCGACGCGCCGCCCTCGCCGCCGCTGTCGCACCACCGCCCCATGGACAGGTACACCACCATCACACTCTCATACAACGCTGGCCGACACGATCCTACTAGTCGTGCCAGAAATACAAAAATAACATGAATAAACCGTTTAATTATTATTATTACTTGAGATAATTCGTGCTTCGGAAGACACGTTAGCCCTTGGTCCTGGTTACTACTTACTGATGTAATTATGTAGTCGTTACATGAGACATGTCAAGGGCTTTTGGCAGCTGAATAATAACCTTGACACTAGGGTTGTTGAGGTTGGTATGCCACCACACAATCCACACAATAAGAAGAAGAAGATTATAACTTAGGTTATTATTAGTTAGGGTAGGTGGTTACAGTGGACAGCCGCCATAGTTTAGTGGTTAGAGCGTTAGGCTCACGATCTGGAGGTCCGGGTTTGATTCCCCTTGGGGACATCGAAATCGTTTCATGAGACTGTGCTTTGTTTGAATCGTGTTGTGAATCATCCCTCAAAGTGTTACAATGTCACTAAGATCCTGTATAATAATTACCTTCAACAAATTTATCCATGATAGCGTCGTAGGGCTAAAACACACACACACACACACACATATAGCTGTAATTTTAAAGAGTCTATTTCTATAACAATGCCTTGCCATGTACTATGAAGATAGGGAGGAAGAGAGCCTGGTGATCCGTAACACAGGCATTCCGTCTAGTATGGACACCAGTCTCCCTCACAATATAAACATGTTCACTGTGAGTAGTACTATGTTAAGTTTTACTGTAATTGTGAGTGAGAAATAAACTTATTTTTATTATTATTATTATTGTATGTCTTTTTCATATCTCGGGCCTATGGAGGCCCGGACTTTTGGAAGGCGTGCGTGGGGCCGAAGCCAACACGTAGAGGCCCCTTAAGACAGTTTAATCTAAATGTGGTGTGACACCAACCGGCGATTATCCCTGTATGCACTATGGGAGTGCACCCAAAGACAATCCCCGGTTCGTGTAGAACTATTGCAAATTATGGGAACAAAGGGAACTGGGCTATTGGGTTGGGGGTTAGTGGACCGGGATACTGGAGCTATGGGAGACTATGGCGCCTGCTCGACCAATGTTGGTAAACATGGATAAATGAGCAGGCGGCGACTCGCCACTCACTGGATGGGCCACCTATCTAGCCGACGCGACTGGACGGCAAGGCAGCAACATGGTTGTGAGCAGCTCAGGGTGTCGAGAGGTGTACACCGCTTTCTGCGAGGCGGTTTACCCGCCTCACCAACTCGCGACTTATGCATCTTTCACTTCCACCCTGCGAGCGTGTAGCTCTAACGCCCCGCTCTGGCCGGCCAATGAAGGCAAGCCAGAGGTGAGAGTCCTGCGGCCCCCGCTGGGGTCCACTCCGGCCGGCCAGTGAAGGCAAGTCGGAGACGGAGGGCCTGACCGACTCTCGGGGGATCTCAGCTCCGTGGTGTCGTCACTCACCAACAGCTCGCCACAAGCTGGCCTGCGGAGACTGACTGCACTGATGAATTCACCAGGTTCGCTGATAAATTCACCAGGGGGCGATGGGGTCGTCACATCCCGACGCCTTTATTATTATTATTAGTTACGTTGATTGTGATAAATGTTCGCAGATCGATAGGCGGCGGCTCCCAAGGCAGCGGGTCCCTGCTACTGGAGCGCTCCATCACGCCGCTCAGCCTGGGCAGCATGAGCTCACTGCACGACGTGCTCAAGGTAAATACACGCCTGTAATCCTTAAAAGGATGGCCAGAGCCGTAAGTTATGAAAATACAACGTGCAGTCACTTTTGACACCAGATTTGGTGAACCGTATGCTTACAAGTGATCAGCGTGTTGTCTAACATGTCAGACGGACACGAGCAATCTGTCGGTTTCTACGACATACACTAAACGATAAGATTCCATGTTTTCTTTGCTTCCTATCCAGCGTAGAAGCAGTATACCATAGACAATGGAAATGTTAGTATTTGAATCTTGACAAAATTATAATGGACCTGATTGCAGAACTCGAATTTTATTTTAAGTTATATCTGTCATTTTCTTGACGGACGGATGATTGACAGCTGTTGAATGAATGAATAACTCGGGCAAATCAAATAGGTATATGGGTGGTGTGTAACCCGTTTGACGTGTGATGTCAACTTAATTCTATTGGGTTATTGGCCGGTGTGTTAAACCCGTCCCTTTTCTTTTCAGCGGATAAGAAAATGACACGTATAATCTAAAATAAAATTAGATTGTGTGTACATAAATTATCGCTAATATGTATTAAAATATAATATTTTATTTGATAGCGTATCCTCAGCGTGAGTATATATACATACCTATATAATTATGTGACTTGTCTGTTGAATTCATCTATAATACGTATTCATTTCGTCAATAATACGTAAGCATCACGCCTATATCCCCAAAGGGGTAGGCAGAGGTGTATAGTATCCCCACACATCGCCAACTATTTTGTCTCATAATAGGCGGCGGGTCTATACATTTTATCAAACATAGTAAATTGTAAAGCTTATATGGAACAGATTAAAGAAAATCGTAAGTCGTGTCTTATAGGAAAGTCAAGGAATTGGCCTTTGATAGACTGGAATGGAAAATGCTGCACCGACAAGAGCGTGGCTCTTAAATTGATGATGATGAGTAAATCGTATTATGTAAATGTCTGTCCAATGTTAGAGCTATATTTGTTCAATGTTCTAGTTTAAGTTAGAAGCCAGTAACAGAATCATTTTTGCTATTATTGTGCCTCGTTCGCACGCGCCGAGAAAACGGGCAAGACTGCACTCGGAACTCTGCCCCCATCAAAGAGGGGTTGAAATTTTATATGGGACTTATCGCAGTTTTCAAGTTATGAAGCAAAATTTTGGTACATTAGGAAAGAGGAACCGTGATATCCCGAATTTAACGCAAGCGAAGCCGCGGGCTAAAAGCTAGTGTTGTAATAAGTGGATGTTGTCCGCAGGTGGGTACGGAGTTAGGGTCCGGCGCGGTCTCCGAGGACAGCAGCTGCGGGGCTTCGCCGCCGCACCCGCTGGATCCCTGATGGTGAGCACACACACACATATATATATATATATATATATATATATATATATATATATATATATATATATATATATATATATATATATATATTATATATATATATATATATCTTTGCGAATCGATGGCAATCGATACAAAATTTTTGCTGACCAATAATTGGCCACGCTTACGGTATTGTCAGTGGCTTCGTGAAGGTATACTTAATCACGTGAAAGAAAGAAAGAATATTGTTTATTTTAGACATAAGTAGGTAACTTTTTGACCCCCGCTGCCATCCTGGTGATACGTGGTGACGTTTATAATTAATCCCCCCCTAACCTATACCATATTTCGTGATTTTTTTCTCAAACCATAACCATTTATTTTCGAGTCACCTTATACTGGCTTCTATTTCTAGATTAGCATTTTATAATTTAACTTTTTAACAGTGAAATCCCTATTACAAGTGGTACAGTCATGAGCAATAATAATGTACCCACTTTAGGACTCTGTCGCACTAACATATTTGACATTTAGTGACACCTACAAAAAAGTTAATGTGACATGGTGCCAAAGTGTATACATATTAATGCTTGTGACCGTACATTAAAAAACTGGTTTCTCATACAAGACCAACCATACTTTTCAGAAGTCCACTGGACACGAACTGGACTATAGACGTGTCCCGTTTCTACGCTTGTTTCTGTTAGTCAACATTGAGGCTCCGGCTATCGCCTTTACTGTACACCTGTATTGTAGATAGATACGTCGATAGTTTGAGCGTACCGTCAGGTAACAAACCGTGTGAAACATCGCGCAAAACTTGCATGGAAGTTCGTGTAAAAAAAATGCACAAAAGGACAATGATCAAAATGTAACATACATAACATAAACAGCCTATATACGTCCCACTGCGGGGCACAGGCCTCCCCCTAATCAACCGGAGGGGATATGGAGCATACTCCACCACGCTGCTCCAATGCGGGTTGGTGGAGCTGTTTTTACGGCTAATAGCCAGGACCAACGGCTTCACGTGCCCTCCGAAGCACGGAATCATCTTACTTTTTCGGACAATCAGGCCAAAAAAAAAAAACAATATGTATGGACGAAAAACCGAAAATCATTTATTTGCTGATGAAAACCCCCACTTATACCAACCGTTGAGATACTCAACAGTGAAAGTAACACTGTTTAAATTTAGAAACTTAGAAGTTATGTAACAATGTAAAAAAATCTCGAAATGTATCTACGCTATACCTAATTCATCGTCCATCAATTGACGAGTCATAATGAGTTTAAACACCGTGGATTCAATCAAGTGTTACTGGCATTTTTAATAACACAATATGATTCATTAACTGGCACTACTTTCAGGTTGATCGATTAACTTATGTTAATCGTTATCGAAATCAGAAACGTTATCGTTTCTGGCTTCTTTTTGAGCATTGTTATTTCTCATAAACTACGCAAGAAATTTCGTTCTAAAATGGAAAAGGAATTTGTGCAGATTTTACACGAAATTGTGCAATGATGTTTGAGTAAACTATGACTGATGATTCGTTGGCCTTTTTAGAGAGAAAAAGACAATGTTGCCAGACGATACTCTCAGCTTTCGACAAAGAAGGCTGTAAAAATAATTAGATCTTTTTTTCTTCAGTTTTATCCAACTCAACGATCTGTTAATTGTGTAAAGAAAAATAATTATTAAATGCAATGTAAAATATTTATTTTACGCTAAATAGACATATTTGGTTCCTAATAAAATCTTATTTGCAAATTATTTATTTAATAATGGAAATCTAGACAAAGAATCTAATGCATAACGTTGTAAAGGGTGATCTATATTTGGTTACCGACATATTGCATCACAAAAAATAAACATTGGTTTTGTTACAAACATCGGAATTGTGTTCCAATGCCTGACTTATGCTTTTTGTATGTTGAACATGACACGATTCTTTCGGAATAAGTAGAAAGGAAAATTGAACTTATTTTAAATCTGCGTGAAACAAATTATTGTAAAAAACTATTAGTGGAAATGTCGGTAACCAATGTTAGAGTCTGATATTAAATACCTTCCATTGTATGATAATAATGAAATATGACTAGGTATAACAGACGTGACTTGTAGGTCAATTAGATACAGACATCGTGTTTATATCCCAATCATCGTATAAGAAAACCAGGTATGCTCAAAACTGACAGCTAACATTTCAAGGTTAGCCCAGCTGACGTCATCCCGCCCTGCGTTGCCATTTCGTAAAAATAAATTACCCACGACCATTGTTTTTATATTTACTTTGCAAGGACATTTTGAAGTTTTAGTAAAATATTTACTTACAGTTTTAATGATTTTTATTATTATATATGTGATAAGTAATAGTCATTTTCAATAATAAAATTTACGTCCTTGGAATGTTGGAGATACCAATTTAATGGTAACACTTACGTCATCAATGGGCTAGCAATGGCGGCTTGTCAGTATTGAGCATACCTGATTTTCTTATACCATGATCCCAATGAAGGACTTTCCAGGCTACATTCCTTAAACAATATATATGGCGCTGTACAGACTTTCCTTCGTTTAACCTTCTAATGTCATAGATAACAGACATATGCATCTTTTATCTTCGTTTTTGGGTATAAATGATGACCCTTGTTATTACACCAAGGCACAATTACATCTTCCACCCATCATTATTCTGATCAAAATAAAAAGATGCAATATAGGTAGCAACATAATTCTATACATAATGTGATCTAAATATCAAGCAACGATTATTTTTATATATGCTTCTGCCGTTATATTGTATTTTGGAATAATTATGTACCCGAGTTGCTATAATGCTAAGAAGATTTTGGACTGCGAAGCGCACTAATGCATCGATCATGACCCAGCTCCAAATAAAAACTCGTCTGTCCACTATATACCAACAACGCATCCTTTCTTATTTCGGCCACACGATGCGCAGAGGTGATGACAGTTTAGAGAAACTGATTGTGGTTGGGAACACTGAAGGCAAAAGATCGCGTGGTCGTTCACCGACTAGATGGACTGATCAAGTGAAATACTCGTCGTCATCCAAGTTCTACACAGTAGTAAGGGAAGCGCTGGACAGGACCCGGTGGAGGCAGATCATACGCTCCAGGTGCAACCCTGATGCTGACCACGATCCTCAGATATGAGGGACCGACCAAGAGAGAGAGAGATGTACCCGAGTAATGAGGAAATAGGCAATTATCACGTCGAAGCTGTACAACGCCATCTATATTGTTTTTGGTTTCCGTAGCCTGGAAAGTTCCTAACGTGGTTCACTTTACGAGGGAAAGAGCTGCGTTGTAGAAGGCACTTAATCCTTTCCATGCTAGGATGTCTATTACATAACTCAAATTCTATAATATCTCTATTCAGTAGGTATCATAGTTACACTTTGAATCGTTAATTTTTTACATAACGAACGTCTTCTCCGCCTGAAACTACTGCATAAATAACACAAGCTCACGACAATATCCCAATTGGGGTAGTCAAGGTACATTCATCACAAGATGGACTAATTACTACGTCTATATTCGTTTCTAAGGAAAGCGAGTATTTGTTTCGCTAGTTCAGTATGTAGATACCATTTTTGATACGAAAACGGCGCATCGAAATGGTTAAAGAAACACTTCTTTAGTTTACATTTATGTAATTCGTAATATCTTTGTCTTTGGAAAACCTCGTTGTAATCTGAGAGCCTTCAAGGCTAGAGTGAATAGGCATTTGCTAGGTAAGCGTGATCCATCACACATCGTCACTTACCCTCAGGGGGAGATTGAATAGAATAGAATAGAAAAAGTTGATTATAAAAGGACGCCACACACAAAAAAAAAAAGACAACATCATATCAAATTTCCACTAAAACAATTACAAAAAAGCAAGACGGATGTTTGTCGAAATGATCATAAGGCGGTGGTGGACGTCCTGAGATAGGGCCTCACTCAGCACAAGTCACGGCGTGAACCACGTCGCTGGTATTATGTGGACCCTGTTGGGTGACGCACGAACATTGTGGTCAAACATTATTTAAAAAAAAAATAGGCCTACGAATTAGTTTGTATACGGAAGTTGAAATAAATGTGCATAACTTTTTTTTTATCTAACCGCCAGGCGTATTGGACACGGGAATGAACTATGTAGTATATTAGACTTTGACGTTGAAAGGGTTAGGGTGCCTTTTACAAAGTGGATCTTTTCCAAGTAAATGAATATCAATTTAAAATATGCAATTAGAGTAAAGATGGCGTCGATTTGGAAAGAAAATAAATATAAAAACGATTAATACATTTTTATAAATTTACTAACGCATTTGGAAATGTAACTAAATTAAAAATATCAGACAATAGTAAGTAAATAAATGTGTAATTGATTGCTTAAAAATAGTAACGGGCTTAGTATATTATTTGCGCCATCTATATTCTCCGTGACAGATTAGATTATATTAACCAAATCATAATTATAAACTAAAAATAATTAAGTCATTATAACGAGGCGCCATATTACCATCGACTTAAACTTTATTTTAATGGCGTCTTGTATTTTTAAATATTTTATCTGTAGCAGTGCAATATCCAAATGAAAAAAAAAACACTGCCATATGTGACTATACCCGTTATATCGCTAGAGCAAAATAAACAAATGTTTAATAATAACTAATTACTATTATGAATTTTACGGAAATTTTGGCTTGTTTTACATGAAGGCAAAAAGTTATGTGAAAATAATACAGAAGCAGGACTATGATTTAGTATACTTAATGAAATCTATTGACTTAATAAAAAAAGCAAAATGAATACGGTAGGTATTGACAAGTAAAAGAAAGTTATATTTAATTTCTGTTTTCTTCAAAACTGATACGATGCTGATACGGGCAATTACCAACTTAATTTGACAGCAGTCCATCTCTACTCTATCCCTTTCTTGCATTTATTGTAAATGAAGGACGACGCTAGTTTAAAGAGTTGGCAAGCTAAAATTATTTTGTGTGCGCCCGATTAAGGCCAATGTCTTCCAGTAGTAACTGTAAAACAAGCCAAACACATCCTAGATTTTCTTTTACCAAAATAAGTGTCACACTATAATTTTAAGAGCTAGTTTTTTTATTATTAATTTTATTATTTAAATAAAATTGCTTCATAATAGTGTAATTTCCAAAATAATTTTCGTCATAAGACTAAAAACTTTGTGTACGTTGCTTTTATTTAATTTTGTAGGTTTCTTAACAAATTCGGCGTTTTTAAAAACAATGTGTATTATTTTTAGTCTTATGAGGTTTTCTATGCATTATAAATAGAAAAAAAAAATGATATAAAAAGCACTATCACATAAAATAATCTCTGTAATCAAATCCCACTGTTTGTGATTATTATTAACGTTAAGCAGAATTATTGTAATAAATATTATTTTTTAACATTCTAGTCTTCGTTTACGACCGTAATGTATTATCGATCTTTTCATTTTTTTATTTTTAAGTGTAAAAGTTAGTTTTTTGTTTAGCGAAATGAGATTTTAGCTTAATGAGTATTATTGTACGGTTATTTTATTAGTATATTCATTGGAATGGATCATGTTTGGCTGGAATCAAATGACAAGGATGCTTTTTCGTTGGCAACTTAACAAAGACTTTTGTATGTGTCTCTTTCAATTCAAATTCATATTCTGTAAGTAACATAGTTACACTTTGAATCGTCTTTTTTACATAACGAACGTCTCATCCGCCTAAAACTACTGCAGCTTCTCACAACCTGTATAGCCGGGGAAAAGAAGCAGCAAGAAAGACCTCGGCACAGGGCTCTCTTTTATACTGTAAGTAGGTTTGCCTGTTGTCTCGCTTGATTAAAGTCATTAGCGAAAAGAAACTGCTTTAAAATCAATCAGGCATTTTATTATTTGTAAAACGTAGCATCGCCTCTGTATTCCCGAAGGAACCAACCAACCGGACACAATTCCTTGAAATCACGTGATGTTCATTATCTATGGTCCAAATACGAATTCGACTCTTCTCTCACTTCTTCTCAGCACTTCTTTTTCTTTTCTTTTGATGCTGATTTATACATGTCATAAAGTTTATAAAACCAAGTCTTGTGTTAAGTTGCCAACTGGTGAGTGATCAATGGCCCCGATTCCTGCAGACACTTCCTAATTTAATTTTAAATTATACCTGTCATTTTCTTATCCGTCGAAATGGAAAGGGACGGGTGATTGACAGCTGTTAATTTTAATATGAAGCAGTGAATGAAAGAATAACCTAAAAGAGCGAATAAAATAGGCATCTCGCTGATATGCAACCCGAATGACGTGTACTGTCAACTTAATTCTGCCGGGTTATTGGCCAGATGGTTGTTTTAGATTTCTTGCTAAAATTGACGTATGTTCCATATATTTTATGCTTGTCGATTATCCATCCCTTTCCTTTTCGACGGATAAGAAAATGTCAGGTATAACTTAAAATAAAATTAGATGGTGTGTATAGGAATCAGCATCATTGTTAGAATTATTTTATGCAGTTGCTGAACAAAAGAATTTCCCAAAGATCTGAACGCGTTACGGCGAAATTCTAACAAATTGTTATATTACCCCGTGTAGGTTGTAACTTTAGTACCGCGTGGAATGTCACAACAAAGATATTATTTGGAAATTATATTTAAATGCAAAATGTAACCTATGTACGTCCCAATAAGGGCACAGAGGACATCCTCGCTAAAAATCATTTATTTAGGTCTTTTATCAAGCCTACAAGTTTTATTTTCAACTGGCAACATTGATCATTACGTCCAAAAAAAACCTGTCAAAAGACCAATGTTGCTACTTAAAAATAAAAACGATATAATTGTAGGAGAATACCCCTTTTTGTGACATTTAAGAAATAACAATTTTGTATGAAATTAGTGGAACTTAGTTTTTTAAATTGTTGAAGTTGTGTACCCTAAAGAACTGATATTACTGTATATTATTGCTTTTTATATAACTGTCGTATACCTTATTATGTATTGTGTATGGTGAAATTGGCTTGGAAGCACTAAATTTGACAATATCCCTATATATGAACTGTTCAGACAATCCGTTATGTAGTATTTTGGATATAAAGTTGGATTTGTGTGTCTATATTACTTACAAGAATAGTTTATGAAAACAGTAATTCATTCCTCCGTAAAATATATCGGAAGTATATGTCAAAAATCAGTAGGATTTTAAAAAGGCCACATCGAAGCATTTCATCTAACAAAGCAATATTGCAATTTGACATTTGCGCATATAAAATTGTAGTGACACAAATGTCAAACAGCAATATTGCTTTTTAGATGAATAACTTTGATGTGGCCTTTTTTAACCTCCAGGCCTTGTAGAATATTCTCTAGAATGCAATCGGTTACCTTATCGCTAAAAGTAATCCTACCTAGTTGGAAATCCCCTATTGTTTTATTAACCTAGTATAACCTTGGAATAAGGAAGGAATAGTAAGATTTTTTTCGTAAAGCCATGTTATTTTGTTTTAATAGTTGTAAGCAACGTACACACACAAATCTAAACTCAAAATTATAACTTGTAACGCAAGAAAAACACGCCCTTATCACATTAAAATATCAGTTGGAAAATTCGAAAACGCATTTATTATATCGTCAATTGGATATCATAGGAATATATAGAACAAAAATACTATAAAAAAAATATAAAGAAATGCAACAAATTGTAATCTAATAATAAAATTGTTGACAAATATCCTAGGTAAGGCCGTATCGTTATAACAAGTATCGGGCTAGTAGTAGATTTTGCTAAATTTGAATACATGTACGACTTTTGCAATTTTTAATAATAATTATTGGAAAGGAAGACGTCTGATGTACAGTCATGAGCAATATAATGTACCCACTTTAGGACTCTGTCGCACTAACATATTTGACATTTAGTGAGACTTACAGTTCAATTTGTCAAAAAAGTTAATGTGACATTTTACCAAAGTGTACATATTAATGCTCGTGACCGTACTATGATTGGCAAGAGAGACATTTATATAGAGCTGGGTGGATTTGATAGTGTTCAAGACCCGGGACACGCCATACATAAATCTCATTCTTATCGTGTGCCGGCTAACGCGTAAGTGCGAGAGAGACAGACAGTCCGCGCGCTCGATCTAACTCCTTAGCGGCTTACGGCCATTTAAGACTGAAGTAAGACCCAGAGGGGGTGAGGCGGAACAATCTCAATCAATTCTTTATTCTATAAATATAACTGTTGGGCACAGGACTCCCTCAACTGGAGCGTGTATGGGGTATACTTCACCACGCAAGCCATACGTTAACCCTAATTGAATATCTCGAAGTACTTAATTTCAAATTCACCCAACAAGCTTGTTTATTTAAAAGCAATATTATAACGCTTCTTGTTACTAGGTGCCATCTCAATACAAGCGAGTAGACAGTTATTTGAATTAGCCACGCAAATGTTGAGATTATCACAAATTAACTACTATGAACTATGTCGCTGATTGCGGCAGACACTTAATTTTATTTTAAGTTGTGCCTGTCATTTTCTTATTCGCCGAAAAGGAAAGAGACGGATTATTGGCAGCTATTGGTTTTATACTGAATTATATAACCCGGGAGAATCAAATAGGCATCTCGCTGGCATGTAACCCGTTTGACGTGTGTTGTAGTAAACTATTCTGTCGGATTTTGACTAAAAAATATGAGGGTTGTTTAAATTTCTTCCTGAAATTGACGTGTTCCATAAATTTTGTGCTTGTCGGTTATCCGTCCGATTCCTTTTTGGCGGATAAGAAAATGACAGGTATAATAACTTAAAATTAGGTGGTGTATACTGGAATCAGCACCATTAGCTGTGTAAAACTTCTACCAAATGTGTTAAATGAGAGTTACAGCCGCTATTAGTAGTTACAATGTCCGCCGGTATACTAATTTCAACATTTGCAACCGTATAACTTCATAGTTTATTATAATGAGCAAACCCAGCAAAGTTATTTATACTGGCTTGCATTTGTTAGCACATTTGCCAAATGTTTTCTATTCAAAATAAAAAGGATAATATTTGGCGAATGTTCGATCAACATACAGCCAGAGCCTATCAAATAATCTTCCTTGTATCTAACGATATACATACTATTATAATTTGTATGTAAATCTAAATTATTAAATAATAATAAATTTCAATTACGCGAATTATCTCAATACTTAATATTATTTTATGTAAATACCTAAATAAAGAGACATTTGAATGAAGTTTTGAGTTTTTATTCACCTCCATTAGAATGTGATACAAACCAATCCAGTTTCATACGAAATCCCGGTTCCCGGGACTTACTATATAAATAAAACCCCAGTTTTATAAATACAATTTTATTTAGTGAGTTACTAGGTCAATAGTCAATTATAAATGCAACACTTAAACAATCTTAAGTCTTTGTACAAGGCAATTTTGTGTTAACTATACCTCTACGAGTGGGATTATTCGCAGTAGTGGAATAATCCTACAAGCGAAAAGCAAAAATTAACAACTTCATAAATCCATGCATTGTATCAAAAATTCGTTTAACAGCTCTTCTCAATCATGACGTCATGTTACTTTCTTGGGAGCGTACCTAGGTTTATGAAGGGGATAAATCGAGCTCCATCAAGATAATTGGGCGAAAGGCAAGAGAGAAACCACTGCCCTATTTTTCCCTAAAAAGTAGCATTGGAGAATGCTACACCGACAAGAGCGTGGTTCTTAAATTAGTGATGACGAAATCACTGACTGCAAGCTCGTATTGCGCGGAGCGGAGTGCCCCATCCCTTATATACGTTCTGTCTTATTATTATTCTTTATTCTATAGCGTTACTTAGGTGATTTCAGTAAAAAAGTTTCAGCAGTCTCCCAAGATTTTGTGCGATCGTACGGAACAGAAATGACGTATACTGTTTATACACAATATAAAGGCCCCGAAGCCTACAGACACCCAATTTTATTTTAAGTTACACCCCTTATTTTATTACCTGCCGAAAAGGGACCGATGATTGACAGCTTGTTATTTTAAACCCGGGCGAATAAAATAGGCATCTCGCTTATATGCAACACGTTTGACGTGTGCAGTCAACTTAAGTCTGTCACGTTATTGATCAATATACAATTTTGGGAGGGTTTTATTTGCCTAAAATTGACGTGTTTGCATGTCGATTGCGTCCTTTTCTTAAGAAAATGACAGGTATAACTTAAAATAAAATTAGATGGTGTGTACTGGAATTCTTAATTTTTGCTTTTCACCTTCCCTTCACCATTGACCATATTCTCATTAATTAATATATTTTATTGAATTATAAATCTACATTATGTGGACTAAAAAATAAGTTAAAACTCAAAGAGGTTTTTAGATGTAATTATACAATAATAATTATATAAAGATTGAGTATTGCATACTATAAATAGATACGTAGGTATATTATTATTATTAATAAAATTAAGTACTTTGAAACAATGTGATATTTTGAGCGTTTTTAATATTCAGTCAGGAATGTTAAAAAGGAAAAATATACATCAATAAAGTACTAATCTGTATAACTTCATCTCAAACATGATCGACTTCGTTTCTATCTTCCACCTTTTGCTTTAAACTTTTCTGCAAAGTTAAAATCAAACTTATAAAAAATGCAAAGAAAAATCTAGAATATACTTTAATACAATACTTTCTTAATTTTATTTTCTAAAGAGTATGTTTCGAGTTAAAATAATGTTTCTGGAAATCCATTTAATATTTTTATTTTATTTAAAATTTCCTATTTTATTTAGATTTATAATTGCCCCGATTCCTGCAGACACCTAATTTTATTTTAAGTTATACCTCTCATTTTCTTATTCCTCGAAAAGGAAAAGGACGGATGATTGACAAATGTTAATTTTAAAATAAATAACCCGGGCGCATAAAATAGGCACCTCGCTGGTATGCAACCCGTTTGACGTGTGCTGTTGACTTAATTCTGTTGGGCTATTGGCCAAAATAAAAATTTGGGAGGGTTTTAAAAATTCCTGCCTAAAGTTGACGTGTGTTCCATAAATTTTATGCCTGTCGATTACCCGTCCCTTTCCTTTTTGAATGATAAGAAGCTGACAGGTATAACTTAAAATAAAATTAACAGTCTACAGAAATCAGTACCAATGTGAATATATTGTGTTAGTTACATTATGTCGCTTACATAGCGACGTCTAAGATAATACTCTTCAACCTCTTATATAAACCGAAATTATGAACTAAACGAATAGTACAACTACATTTTGGTGCAAAAACTAAACACTCGTGGTTTTAGGCTAAGAGAAATGCATCGTGTAACGCAGGGAAGGAAAATTCACATACTGTTAACGATTGAGCCAACTTAACATATACTTTATTCCAAAAAGCTTGCCGATGTTGCATATTGTTTGATACAATTGAAAAAGGTGACGAGCCACAGCGAGGACGCTACATTGACTGGTAGTCAATAGTCGATTGGAAGAAAGACTGTCTTCTCTCGTGTGAGTTGTGAGATGACGTCAACGACCAGCCTCATCAACCCTGGTGTAAGGGTTACTAATGAGCCTCCAGACAGACTGAAACGGCTCATGTAGCATTAACGTCCGAGGCACGTTAAGGCTAGTGGGGTTTGGATTTTAAAAGGACCTTCAGTCTTAAGACTATATCCGTATGACTATGTTTGTATGCGCACCCCGTTCGGGATACAGGCGTAATGCTATGGTATATTGTCAAAATATAGCAAACAGTTTGCAATATCAGCAAAAATTGCCATACAAGACGTAATGACAACCCAGTCTTGAATACAATGGTCAAAAGCTTCTAAAGAAATGAGCGATTTGTTGCGAAATCTTCAGGTTATTTTAACATTAACAATCTAGTGTTCTATGAACAAATTTCATATATCTATGGGATTATCATTTTGTAAATTGACTTTCTAGGCTATGTTCTAAAAAAATAGATTGCGCTGTAAAAAAATGCCTTCGTTTAACCTTCTAATTTCATGGATAAAAGACATAATATTCATCTTTTATCTTTGTTTATGGGTATATGCCTTACCCTTCGGGGAAAACCAAAACAAACAAAAAAAAATGTTTATGGGTATAAATGATGACCCTTGTTATTACACCCAGGCACAACACATCTTCCATCCATTATTATTCTGATCAAAATAAAGAAAAGTACCCAATTCATCAGCTGTTGAACTCAGTTGATTTTCAGATAGGTATGATACCTATTGCTTGATTGCGACACATCCACTTAAATACCTATTATAATATTAAGTTTCTTAGTTAGTAGAGTAGGTACGTAGGTAGGTATACCTACCTACCTTGGTAGGTAGTTGGTACGTAATTTAATATTTTTATATTGTAGTGCCGTTTCTTTCAGCCTCCGGATCAGTTACAGGGGATCCGTTTTATAGCTATTTTGTGTAGTATTGAACACAGCGCCATCTCGCCTTGTTCAATGTAAGATCCGGGAGCATCGACTTGCTATCGTTGGGCTCCGCAGTCGGCGACTTTCCACCAGTAACCGGAAGATGGCGTGTGCCGATATTATATAGAAGGCTATATCTTGGAGTCCCTTGTAAAGTAGCTGCTGAAGAATGTTGGTGTCAATATTTAATACACATCAGGAATTTTCGGTCAGTCTCCTGTCCTTGGACTTGCTTCTGCCATTAGATTATACTTTTGAATAATTATGTACCCGAGTAATGAGAAAATAGGTAATTATCACGTTAGATCTGTACAGCGCCATCTATATTGTTTTTGGTGAACGTAGCCTGGAAACTTCCTCATTGATGAAGATTGCACACCAAATATTTTCTTACACAGATAAATACAGTTGGTTTATGAATGTTACGATTTTTATAGGAAGGTTTATGTTTTATAATTTATACGGTGAATTAACGTTTTATAGTCAGCATTTTAACTGCATTTGTCTGTAGGTAATAAATATGTTTATGAATCCGAACTCTTGAAATTGAATAAGTTTAATTATTTTATACATTGTTCTAAGTTTACGCGGTTATTATCATAATTAAAGCACATAATAACGGGTTCTTACCGCGTTTACCGCGCGTCATCCCGTGATCATGGCACTTGCAACAGTGTCGAAATATCGAGAGTCTCATATCCCCATTTAAACGCGGTAAGAACCCGTTATTATGTGCTTTAGTATTAATTATACAATTTTTTTTTTTTGTAAGTTTACCAATTTTAAACTTATAATTTTTATACTTTAAATATGATAAATGTAAGATGATTTGTGATTGAGATGATGCTAGTCCAAGTATTCGGATTCGTATTGTAATCTGTTCTAGTGTGAATAGAATATAATACCGAACAATTTGAAACCGCAATTAAATCAGGCATTATACTATCTGGGGTACAACATAACACAAGTTAGAGGTTCCGTGGACTTTTTAAATTGTTCAAAATAATAAAAAAACAATTGTTAATTTCAAATATGGATAAAATGATTCCATTGAGCCAGAAGACTTGAGCAATATTGGGCAGAAACATTGTCAATTTGATACTTAGAATTGTTATAAAAACATAACTCCATTTAGAAATAATTTAGTCGCCTTCAAGTGGCTTGAAACGGCTCAAACAGCTCCACCAACCCTCCTCCTCCAGTTGACTGTGGGAAGGCCTGTGCCCAGCAGTGGGACGTATACGGGTATGTATAAACCCTACCCTATTTATCTCAAGTGCAGGTTTCACTAATACAGCTGCCTCGACCATTATAGACGGCGATATGGCTCACCACCTATCATGTTGGTCTACCAGACAGCTCGGGTACCCACGCATGAACTAAGCAGTTCTTGCGATGGATGTACCTCGCACTACTTCAGCTTATGTTATGTTATAGAAAACAATGCATCATACTAATTGATTTGATCGGGGATATGAATTTGTATATCAACGTCGCCTCTAAGCGGTGGTACGGTCACGAGTATTAATATGTCACTTTGGTACCATGTCACATTAACTGTTTTGACAAATTGAACTGTAAGTCTCACTAAATGTCAAATATGTTAGTGCGACATAGTCCTAAAGTGGGTACATTATATTGCTCGTGACTGAACATGTGTGGTGTGGCGCATGTGTGGTGTTCAGTCTAGTCGGCCTTCCTCGGCCGTCGCTTGCGGACCTCGGGCTTGTCGTCCGCCACGTCGCCGCCCGCCGCCGGCGCCGCCTCCGACGACGACGACTGCAGCACAAAAAAAAATACAAATTACTTTATTTGTAGAAAACCAATACACTATTATAGGTGATTGGAGCCTCCTTTTAAGCGTAGCGCCTGTATCAGGTGACACCGCTCTTCCCGAGAAAACACATTGTAGGTACTAAAAATAAGTAAACAAACAAACAAAAGTAACTTACATACTATAGGTAACAAAATACAACACATTATAATTAATGAATAAGAAAAATACAGCAATAGGCTCGCCTACATTGAACTTATAGCTGGCGAGGAATGGGTATTTGCTTTAAAAATTGTACAATTTTTGCAGTCTGTCAGCAATTAACATGGTGTACATGTACTTTATGCTTAGTTTGGATCAACAGAGTATAACAATTGTGTACAATCTTTACCCACTGATGTTTCCTAAGTGTTAACTAATTTAAACTTGTACAAGTCTTGCACAATAAAGTTATTTAGTACAATACAATAAAAATATACTTTATTGCACCAAAATAAAAGGAAATAATTACAAAAGACTCTTGGCTAGGTATATGGCAAATGGGTTATTTAACATTACACTTTAATATTTTTAGTTTCAGTTAATAATTAATAATTTAAATATAAATTAAGAAACTAAAAATGTTATCAATAATATATCTTAGTTGTTCATTCTATAGGTAGAAGATAAATTACAAAATTGACACAGGCGTGAATACCTTCAGAGATATAAGCGTGTCGATATGTTATGTTGTGTTGATGAGTTGGGCAGAAACTAACAGAGGGCAGCAGTAACTGTCAGTACTATTCAGAGGCGGAGGACAGGAGTCCTACAGCTTTGAAATAGACTACTCTGGGCGCCATCCCATTCGCGTCAAACAGAATACTGACGGAAGGCAAGAGGGAAACCACTGCCTTATTTTTCCCCAAAAAAATAGCATGGAGAATGATACACTGACAATGACAAGAGCGTGGCTCTTAAATTAGCGGTGTTATGTTATGAATACAAAACTACTCACATCGCTAGCAGAATTCTTCTCGGCATCGCTGTCTTTCTCGTTGTCGTCGACTATGTCATCGTTGATTAGTTCCTGCTCGTCGTCCACCCCCTTACCGTCGAGGTCGCGATGTCGCGCCTCGGCCGCCGACACTAGCACCTTGTCGGAGCGGCGCGGCGGGTATAACAGATCTATAATGCATACCAGCAGCTGTGGACAGACATAACGAGTGCGTAAGTGGTTGTAACGAAAATGAAGACCCAGAAATGGAGATTGACAGGCCACTGAACGAGCAATCATCCGTCCATTTCCTTTTCGGCGGATAAGAAAATAACAGGTAAAATAAGAGGTAAAAGTAAAATTAGGAGGTGTCTGCAGGAATCAGGGCCAATATAAATCCTTTTTATTATTTATGTCTTTTTGTTACTTTTTTTTAAGTAATGTAACTTTGTTTATGTGGGGTCCAATATGGAAATAAATGATTTCTTTCTTTTTTTCTTTACATGCTCAGACAGTAAAACGAGGTTATTGTGTGATGTGTCTAAGGTGTGGTATATTAACTCACCAGTCCGAGTAACGCGCCTATCAAGATGGTACCGATGGCGAATATAAGGTAGGAGCCCCACGTCGGTAGACCGTACTGCTCCATTAGCATCGTGTGGACACTCTGAAAATTAACATAAAACATATTAGTTATCAAATAAATAAAATAAAAATAGCCTTTATTCACCGACATTATGACATAGTTATATTTTATTAATGAATTCTCTCTTCTTCTTCAAGTGCCTCTCCAACAAGTGGAGGTTGGCCATCAGCTCTGAAAATGTATCCTTATCTCCCGCGAGGCGGAACAGTTCGACCGCACTCGCGATCCTGGTCCACTCCCTGATATTACGCAACCAGGACTTCCTCCTCCGGCCCACTCTTCTTTTTCCTGCGACTTTGCCCATCATTATGAGTTGCAGCAGCTGGTAACTTTCGTGTCTTAGCACATGCCTTTATAATAATAATTATTAATTAATTCTCTATATTTTACTGTCCTAGGACATAGGCCTCCTCCTTATTACGCCACACCTGTCTGGCGGGCTGTCTAGGATGTCTTTAGTCCATTTTTTTATTCTAGACCTCATCATGTGTCCTGTCCAACGCCATTCGAGTCTCCTTACTGTTTTCGTCACATCTGCGACTTTGAAGAGAAGTGACCCTCCTAAGGCCGAGATTTCCGAACACAATAACAATGCGGTTTGGATTCTAAAAGGACATTCGTTCGACATATTTGAATGATATTTAGCGTTAAGGAGTAGTAGGTACTCCTCGCTAATATATTGCGACGTTGACGGCGGGTTGAAATAAAATTCCGTTATAACGATCACACACTAAAAGTTTATTGCACACGATACAAGACACGGCACAATAGGCAAAAGCACAGAAGGAAAGTAAGAGAACAATTAGAAGAGTAAAGCACAGAAGTATAGACAAACATAAAGTGTTACGAGCGTAAGCGCGAGTGTTCTACGTAGCATACAAAGCGTCATGCACATTCGACAGCGGTGTAGCATAGACTGGTTCGCTGCAGCGGCCGGCGCGCGCGCGCCGCGCTCCATGTGGAAGGAGGCGGTACGCGGCGCGCGGGCGGCGCGCAACCTGCCCAACTAGTTTAGCGCGCGGCGCGTAAATATCTACTAACAAAACTCGGTACGCTTGTCCCTTTGTAAATTGATTTTGTACATAGCCAAATTATTATTTTAACATTTACTTTATAATTTTGATATTTTACCATAATAGTTTAATTATATAAAACTAGGTATATTTTATTCTTACTATTTGTACATTGTAAAATATATATGTACATATGTTTATTTTAACAATTCTAATATATTAATTTATATAAACAAATATAAAATGCAAGGACACATGCTGTATAATAGAATTCCAGTTATTCCAGACAAAGGACAGATTTGGAATTCCATACCTTTCATGTGGGATTGTGAAACCGCCACATCACCCCCCTCCAGAGACCTTCCTAAGGGCGATAATAGTCGGGGAATCTTACCCTACGGCCTGATCGAGTCCTGATAATGTTTTCTTCGGTGTTGGAGGGTTGTGTGTCAGTGTGTGTGTATGAATGTGTGTGAGGTATGTATGGTGTATCTGTCTCGGTATCAGTGGTACGCAGTATATAGGCCGGTTTAATACGGTCTATGGATACCGTCACCTTATTACCTTTGACCATAATTTTTAAAACTTTTGATCCTCGCTCGACAACCTCGTGAGGTCCTGAGTAAGCAGGCTTCAGTGATCCGCCTACAGTGTCATCCCGCAGGAAGACATGGGAAGCTGTAGACAAGTCTTTAAACACAAATGTTGACCGATTGTTGTCGTGTCGTGAACCTGGTGTAGGCTTCAACTCCCTGACGAATTGACGTAGGCGAGACAGGTAGTCGGTCACATCTATGGTGTCCATGGGCTGTGAGCTGAAAAATTCTCCGGGGAGACGAAGAGGCTCGCCGTAGAGCAACTCCGCTGATGAGGCCTTCAAGTCTTCCTTGAAGGAACTGCGAATGCCTAACAGGACCAAAGGGAGCGTCTCAACCCAACTCTCGCTAGCGTGGCAAACTATAGCAGCCTTCAGTTGCCTGTGGAACCTCTCGACGAGGCCGTTGCAGGCCGGGTGATACGCTGTAGTTCGCCTGTGCTGAAAGCCTACCATTTGTGACAGGTATTTGAACAGGGAAGACTCAAATTGACGCCCGCGATCCGACACGATGTCTGTGGGACAGCCGAAGCGTGAAATCCACCCACTCAATAAGGCCTTAGCCACTGTCTCGGCTGTCATGTCAGCCAATGGTATCGCCTCAGGCCATCGTGTAAAACGATCGACGGCGGTGAGACAATAGCGATATCCTTGGGATAATGGCAAGGGACCGACCAAGTCAATATGGATGAAGGAGAATCGCGCCTGAGGTAATTTGAAATTGCCGAGCTTTGAGTGGACGTATCTATTGATCTTAGAACGCTGGCATGCCAGACAGGTACGTACCCACTCACGACAGTCCTTCCTAACGCCAGGCCATACGTACCGTTCGGCGACAAGTCTGGCAGTAGCATTTGAGCCGGGGTGGCTCAGGGTATGCAGACTCTCGAAGACCTGACGCCTAAACTCCTTCGTGACGAAAGGTCGTGGTACGCGTTCCTGCACGTCACAATATAACTCCACGTGAGTACCTGGCAGCTTTAATTTTTGCAAATGTAAGGAGGAACAATTGCTCTCCAGTAGTTCCTTCAGCTCGCAGTCCTCCCGCTGTGATATCGCAAGATTCTCCAGGTTAATGGGTTGCGTTATCTCGTCGACGCGAGACAGGGTGTCGGCAACCACGTTATCCTTACCCGAAATGTGCCTAATATCGGTGGTGAACTGCGAGATCAGGTCAAAATGACGAAACTGTCTAGGTGAGCAATTGTCCTTCCTTGTGTGGAAGCTGAAGGTGAGAGGCTTGTGGTCCGTATAGATCACGAAGTCTCTCGCCTCAAGCATGTGGCGGAAATATTTCACGCTCTCATAAATAGCGAGCAACTCACGGTCGTAAGCTGAATATTTCTGCTGGGAGGGGCCAAGCTTGCGCGAAAAGAATGCCAAGGGCTGCCAATCCTTACCTCTCAACTGCTGCAAAACGGCTCCGATACCTTTATCCGAAGCATCGGTGACCAGTGCAAGCTTGGAGTCACACTCAGGGTGAGCTAGCATGGCAGCCTGACTTAGGCCATCCTTACAAGCCTGGAAGGCTTCATGCTCACATGAGGTGAAATTGACTGGTTGTGATCCTTTGACCGACCCGGTCAGCAGCTCGTTGAGGGGCGCCTGGTGTTTAGCAGCATCTGGGATGAACCTGCGATAAAAATTCACCATTCCCAGGAACCTGCGTAACTCCCGTACGGTTTTCGGGGTAGGGAAGTCCTGGATAGCGGCAACCTTCGTTGTTAAGGGCTTAGTTCCTTCCGCAGAAATAGTATAACCCAGAAAAGTTACAGTGGGAACGCCAAATACACATTTCGCCGTATTGATCACCATGCCGTACTCCTGCAGCCTGGTGAAGACCTGTCGCAGGTGCTGCTCGTGCGTCTCCTGGTCTCTAGAAAATATTAAAAAATCATCCAAGTAAGCGTAGGTAAAGTCCAGTCCCCGGAGCATCTCATCCACGAAGCGCTGGAACGTCTGTCCGGCATTACGAAGTCCGAACGTCATGAACGGGAATTCGTAAAGGCCGAACGGTGTCGTGATGGCGGTCTTCTGGATGTCATTCGGATTCACGGGGATCTGGTTGTACGCCTTGACCAAGTCGATCGTGGAGAACACGGTGCAACCTGCGAGGCTGTGGGAGAAGTCGTGAATGTGGCGAATTGGGTACTTATCTGGCACCGTCCTGGCGTTCAGCATGCGATAGTCACCGCAAGGACGCCACCCATTGTCCTTTTTAGGGGCCAGGTGTAGTGGGGACGACCACGGTGACTCAGATGGTCGGCAGGTACCATTTTGTAACATCGCCTCAAACTCAGCCTTCGCAATCTTCAGCTTGTCAGGAGCCAACCTGCGAGGGGTACAAGATACCGGGGGACCAGGTGTAGTGCGTATGTGGTGTTGTGTACTGTGAGTGGGTGTGCGTTGTATGCCAGATGGGCGAGTGATGTCGGGGAACTTAGCAAGTATGTTGTGGTATGTAGTGTTTCCCGATATGACCTTCACTGAAGAAACATTATCAGAAAACTTCGCAAGCAAAGCCGGGGTCGCGACAGTAGTATTGCTATCGATTAACCGTTGGTTGCGAACATCCACAATAAGATTATAATGCGATAAAAAGTCCACTCCTATTATCGCCTTAGTTACATCGGCCACAATAAATCGCCAAGCGAAGTCGCGGCGCAAGCCTATATTCAGTACTAAATGTGCATATCCGTACGTATGTATAGTTGTTCCGTTTGCCGCACATAGTTCATAAGTCGTTTTATGACGACGTTCCTTCAACGCGGAACGTGGGAATACGCACAAATCACTGCCAGTGTCCACCAAAAACTGCATTTTTGTCCGTTGGTCCGTTACGAACAGGCGACCGGTACCTGGGCAATCGTCAGCCGCCATTATCGACTGCCTCGGTCGTTTCCCGCGTAGTCACACGGTTTCACGCACCTGTGCGCCTTCGGCCCGTACTTGCTGTGATAGAAGCAGACTGGATGCTTCCTGTAGTTGGACTGCGACCGGGTTGATGACGAACGCCTGCGATTCCGGCTCCGGCTACTGGATCTATCACTGGGACGCGATAAACGGTCTACCTTCGTCTGTAAAGAACAAACGAGACGCGTAAGCTCCACTATCTGGCCGCTCATCGAGGCGGACGAGTCATCCGATGTACTGGCTCGCGATGTTGATGCTACTTGCGGGGTAGGTTGCACGACGTCGATGATAGTGTCCGCTAATTCGGCTACCTCGTCCAACGGCTTCTTTACCTGCGACGCTATAATCGACTGCACGCTGGTGGGGAGCCGACTAGCCCAGATGGTCCGCATGAATCCCTCGGGAACTTCTGGTCCGGCAAGCTGTTTCAGATGTCGCAGGAACTGGGAAGGTTTTCTATCTCCTAACTCCTCGCGGGTCAACAGCTGCATGACCTTCTTCTCCCGGGATGCCGAAAGACGCTTAATTAATTCCGTCTTAAGACGGGTATACTTGTTGCTCATATCTGGATCAGCCACTATGTCCTCGACCTCTGCAGCATATAACGGGTCGAGACTACCTAACGTGTAGTGGAATTTGGTCGACTCCGTGGTGATATTTGCCAGCACGAACTGGCTCTCTAGCTGCGCAAACCATAAGCTAGGTTTTTGTGGGTAGAAGAGCGGTACGCGCACTCCGACGCGGTTAACTTCGCCCGACGTCCGCTGCTCACACTCAAAAAATCTGCCATCAGCGCTGCCTCCTGCAGCGTCGTTATCTGCACTCCTCCTCGGTTCACTCATGGCGTGAATGTTCGGTGGTCACCAATTTAGCGTTAAGGAGTAGTAGGTACTCCTCGCTAATATATTGCGACGTTGACGGCGGGTTGAAATAAAATTCCGTTATAACGATCACACACTAAAAGTTTATTGCACACGATACAAGACACGGCACAATAGGCAAAAGCACAGAAGGAAAGTAAGAGAACAATTAGAAGAGTAAAGCACAGAAGTATAGACAAACATAAAGTGTTACGAGCGTAAGCGCGAGTGTTCTACGTAGCATACAAAGCGTCATGCACATTCGACAGCGGTGTAGCATAGACTGGTTCGCTGCAGCGGCCGGCGCGCGCGCGCCGCGCTCCATGTGGAAGGAGGCGGTACGCGGCGCGCGGGCGGCGCGCAACCTGCCCAACTAGTTTAGCGCGCGGCGCGTAAATATCTACTAACAAAACTCGGTACGCTTGTCCCTTTGTAAATTGATTTTGTACATAGCCAAATTATTATTTTAACATTTACTTTATAATTTTGATATTTTACCATAATAGTTTAATTATATAAAACTAGGTATATTTTATTCTTACTATTTGTACATTGTAAAATATATATGTACATATGTTTATTTTAACAATTCTAATATATTAATTTATATAAACAAATATAAAATGCAAGGACACATGCTGTATAATAGAATTCCAGTTATTCCAGACAAAGGACAGATTTGGAATTCCATACCTTTCATGTGGGATTGTGAAACCGCCACAGATATATTATTAGTCGAGTGGTAGCAGAGTCGTGTAAGTAGGCTTTGATCTTAATAACCACATTCTGTCTTCTCTTTCTGTGTGCGTCTCTCTCTAGTTAACATGCCCTCCGAAGCATAGTTCATCTTACTTTCTGACAAACAAGTGATCAGCCTGCAATGTCCCAACCAAACTAGGGATCACAGAGGGATTTTTGAGATTCAGTTTTTGCGATTGGAACCCAGGACTTCTAGATTGTGAGCCCAACGCGCATCCACTCACCCTGAGCACCTGGCTGAGCTTGAAGAACTCAGCGACGAGGGTCATCTGCAGGCTGTGCGGCGCTTTCCACGCCGGCACCGGCTCCGTCTGCTGCCAGCGCTTCTGCTGCACGAAGCCCAGCATCGAGTCCACGTCGCGAGGACCCTTGTACTGCCGGAACTCGCCGTCAATCACGCTGTGGACAGGAAAAAATATATATTATTGAGATAACATGTTGGAGACTGAATTGAATTTACGATCCTGATCATGAAATCAAAACAACGGCTTAACATGCCTTATGAAGCATGGAACAATCCGACTCTTTTTGTTAATCTGGTGATTGAGCCTGCAATAACAGCCTCCATGGTCTAGTGGTTAGAGCGTTAGGCTCACGATCTGGAGGTCCGGGTTCGATTCCCGATGGGGACATTGTCGAAATCACTTTGTGAGACTGTCCTTTGTTTGGTAAGGACTTTTCAGGCTTGAATCACCTGATTGTCCGAAAAAGTAAGATGATTCCGTGCTTCGGAGGGCACGTTAAGCCGTTGGTCCCGGCTATTAGCCGTAAAAACACCTCCACCAACCCGCATTGGAGCAGCGTGGTGGAGTATGCTCCATACCCCCTCCGGTTGATTGAGGGGAGGCCTGTGCCCAGCAGTGGGACGTATATAGGCTGTTTATGTATGTATGTATGCAGCCTGCAATGTCGTAGGCAAACAAAGGACAGTTTCACAAAATGATTTAGCTAATGTCTCCATCGGGAATCGTACCCAGACCTCCAGTTCAGCCTGACGCTCTAATCACAGAGGCTGTGTGTCATGGAGGCAGCTAGGGATCACGAGCGTAATTTATGTAGTACATTGCCAGATTAACAAGCGCACTCGAATTATTATTATTATTAACTCAGGCAGGCAGTTTTCACTGATAAGTGCCTGTATTCAACTATTCAGTTGTGTTTTCCTTTCTCTGTTTTATGGTAATTGTCCAATTTGTTTTTGAAGGTGTTGATGCTAGAAGCGGAGACCACGTCCTGCGGCAGCCCGTTCCACGCTGTTACTACTCTGTTAGTCAGGAAATGCTTATGGGGGTTGTTTGAAATTCTTTTACAGAGTAATTAATCAAGAAATGAAGTGAATTGCACTCACTGGAAGATAGTAGGCAGCGCTGTCACGACGAACCGTCCACTCAGGCCGGGCGATTTGGTGACGTCTACTTCAGCGGCTCGCATCGCCAGCGACTTGCGAGCCGCCTGTGTGGACAGGTCCCGCCACACTGGCGCGAGGGCATTACACGCTGGGCACCACGGGGCGTAGCTGGGGGCAAATTTATTTATTTTATTTTCATTAAGTTTTTCCTTAATCTACAATCTTTGTATAATTGACTGGTACCCTCGAGATGGGAAACGTTGACGAGGAAGGCAAAACAAAAGATGGGAAGACGACCTCCCAAAAAGCTGGAGAAGAGCGGCCAAAGATCGCCACATTTGGAAAAGCCTAGATTTGGAGAGGCCTATGTCCTAGGACAGCCTGACAAGGAGGGTGTTGATATCGACTAATTATTAGATTTAAGTTAATAGTAAGAGAAAACATTGTAAGTCAGAGAATAAAGGATATTTTTATTTTATTTTAATCTACAATAACCAATCTGTGTGCCTTCAGACAAAGGCCTCCCCCATTTCTCTCCATTCTTTTTTGTTAACTTATAGCTGGGGGCAAATATTGATGGTTAAATAAAAAATCGGACAAGTCAAATCTTCAAGTTAGCATACCAGACCCTGTGAAAATGGGATATCGCTAGAAACAAACAAAATTACTTGCAATATCCAATAGTACATACAAATTAAAATTCAAAAATATCTTTATTCAGTATGTAACACAGTTGTACCTACTTTGAATTATCAATTTTTACATAATGTTTGTTCATTATATCGTAAGTGGATGAGGCCATCCGCCTAAAACTACTGCAGCTTCTGACAATCTGCATAGATGAGCACAGGGCCATAGATATTTTAAACAAAATACAACCTGGGGCAGGATACATCAGGTGCATCGGGCCTTATGATTGGGGAGCTTGCAGTAAGGTTGGCAATTGCTAGTGTAAAAAACTGGACAAGGTGGTTAAGTAACTAGACCCTGTGAAAACTGAATATTATGATGATGAACTTACAGCTACATTTACAAAATTACACTCTAGGTACTTGTTTTTTCTTAGGCAGAGGTGTAGTAGTATAGAATAAGAAAACAGATTGTTTATAATATATTATATTATGCTATCTGTTGTTATGTTTTATATTAAAGTGGCTTTTGTCAATAAATAACTTAGGTATAGGTACATAGTGAACTCATTGATAGAATGACATCACCTCATCTTGCAAGCAAAGCATGCATGAATTGTTTCTTTATCAGAACTATTGTTCATTTTTTATCAGCAATTTGGAATGGTTATTTCTATTTACATTGCTAAATAGGCTATTAGACTGGTATTTGCTTATTGCTTTTTTCATGTAAAGATTTTATGAAGTTTCTCTAACAGAAATTGGACCCAATAGGTAGAATATGCGTAAAATTGCCATATAATTAAGTAATAATATAAGCTTCATAGATAAGATTAATTAACTTGATTTAATGGAAATGGAACTGATTTAATGGAGAATGAATTATTAATGGAACAAGCTTGAGTTACATAATTTTAGCTCCATTCATAATACATTGTATCATTTATGGAAGAGTGACTACTCCTACTCGAGCGCGAATTGTGCATGACACAATCTTACATGACTAATTTGTGTTTGTAGTTCAAAAATATGTACCTTTCACCATTGTGACTAGTTCACTGCAAGGTAAATTAATTAGAAGTTCAAACGATCGTATTTAGAGTTCATTATTACATATCCTGCAAAAAAACCGTTCACAATAGCAGCTCGTTCGTTTCAAAACGGTGCCTGGGACCCTACTTTGGCCTTGGCAAAAGTTAATGAACTTTACCTAGCAGTAAGCAGAGGTGTTTTCACCACGACTTTTTACCAAGAAATAACATAGCTCTACATTGAAAGGTGATAATTTCAATGCACAAATGACCCAAATTCTATAATTATTATGATCAGACTCAGATTTAGCTACAAATACTAATTTGACACGTTTTTAAACTGCCGAAGCCGGCGACTTGCAAAATACTCACAATTCCACCATCCACTCCCCATCGAGGATTTGTTTCCAATTATCTTCATCTAGCTCAACGTTTGCACTAACTAATCTACTAAAACTACATGATATAATAGTGAAAATAATGAAAAATTGTAAAAATTTTGGAATTCGGTACGCGCACGCCATGTCTGATTTTGAATTGATGTTGCCATTTTTCGAAAACACAAACTACTTATTTTGTAAATAGCTGCATGATTATATGGTATATTTCCTTAGATAACTTAAACAGTGTTTTTAAAAATAAAATATCGGAAGATAACTGATATGTACTTTGCACTTTCTTTTTATTTTATATTCAACTCAATAATAATCCAATAAAGTTGTTTGTGAGATTGACAGTCTTTTAATGGTAACATTCGTTCACGTTGGTTTTTAAAATTCATAATAGATAGCGTTAGTATCGTTTGTTTACCTTTGTTGAGTGGTTTTGTTTGTTGTTTATTGTTTCCATGTTATGACAGCTAGATGTCGCTACATGTTTTCTAACTTTTTGAATTACAAAAAATCTAAGAATATTGAGTACCTAGTATTTTGAGTATGTGTGAAGAAAGATCGTGTCAACCGTATTCTAATTCTCTTTACTTACATAAAACCTAGAGCCCTATAGCCATAGAGCGTTATTTAAAACATCCTGAATTTGAATGCAGTAGGTAGGTATACCCTATTCTCCCGACTCTACAATTTATTACAGTTTCATTAATCTGTTTTGTTAAGGTGTTTCGTATCGAACTACCTACCTATTTTTATGGTACCGTAAAACGGGGTAAATTGGTCCAATCTTCACTTTCAATTGGAATTTTGACCTACTTCCGTAAGTCATACCTAGGCTATGCAACTCTGATAAATAGCTTTAGCAAAAAATTTAGGTTCGTTCAAAAATACAAAAAGTATTGACCTATCAAAAATTGTATGGCAGTAACAGACCGGTTTAGAAAAGCAGATTTTTATTCCAATTTACCCCGCCATTCCTATTTACCCCGTTTTACGGTAGCTTACGTATTGCCGAAAATCCGAAATCTCGAAGTATTTTTCTACTGTCCGTCATTCTCGGTGCCGGCCAAGCCATTTGTGGCAAATCTATAATAAGTCACAAAGAGAAAATTTCAATCGAAATTTTGACTCAGTCGGGACTTGAACCCGCAGTTCCTGTTAAGCCGCGACTAGCGATTTTTTCGATGTAAATTTTCCCTTTGTAAGTTTCCCTAAACCCAGGTAAGTGGTAATAAAAACAAAAATCATTTACAATAGTCAGTCAGTATAATAATCGGATGTACCTAGTGCACGCACAAACACAAAAACACCTAGTGGAAACACCTTTAGCCTACCTTCCACAGACCAAGTAGAGATGCTATGCATCAGATGGAAATGTTCCATAGTAAAAAAATAGCTCTGGAAACTGCACTTATAGAATTAATTTATTCGGTGCAACTTTCTAAAAATAATAATTCTGGCCACACACACACATTTTTTATATCACAACTCTTTTATGTATATAGTAAGTGTATCAAATCAAATCAAATCAAATATACTTTATTGCACAGAACTAAATTTCAACAAGCAGAATACAGTACATACAGCATAACACATGAATACAGTACCTAGTACAGTACATATATCTACAAAATAGTAAACTAATTTATTTATAAAAAATCTAAAAACAATGCTAATTAAAAAGAGTTTTTTTTGACGTGACTTGTTGTAGATTTGTTGTAACTACTAGACCGGACAAATGGGGAGCGCTGAAGGCTCTCACTGGATAGAAAATTTAAGACAACAGGCCTGAGGGTGCCCAGTTGGGCGCGAACCTCGGCTCAGGGCGTCGTCTGAGAGGAAGAATATTTGAAAGAATTACTCGACCCTAGTGGGTCGATAGCGATATACAAAGAAGCACCAAAATACTTAGTACATTTGGAATAAGTAGTTGACATGTACTCGTCGGGGCTCGAACCCAGATCGATGTGCGCCGAAGCCCGCGGTCGGGAAGCCCCACACTACCGGTGCGGTGTCGCGTCTCACATTGAACATTGTTTCCAACTTACTTTATTGTGGTTACAAATAAACATTTTTACGAGAACATTTATTTGTATTTTGTGTTTTGTTGTTTGTTTTTGTACTTTTTTTTTTCTCTTCCTCTCTTCCCTTCAACGTTGCTGTGCCCTACAGGGTCCATGTTTTAGTTCCTATGCCTATGTAACACCCCATTGTACTACATGGAATGCAATAAATAATTGAGAATTGAATTGATGTGGCATTTCGCTATTGTTCTAGTTAAAATAATAAATCGTTTTATTTAAGTATTTATATTTACCATAATTAGGCAACGGCCTACGTTGCTTGGTACTTGTTAGTTACAAAAAAGATTACAAATTATGTCATTAGTAATAATATCACACCACATTTAGATTAAATTGTCTTAAGGGGCCTCTACGTGTTGGCTTCGGCCCCACGCACGCCTTCCAAAAGTCCGGGACTCCATAGTCCCGAGATATGGAAACAACACACATAATAATAAAAAAGATTTTCACGAGAACAGTCGCTACCCAGGAACGTTTCCAGTTCCTGGGTAGCGACTGTTCTCGTGAACTTCGTTCGCGGACGGACAATGTGCTGAAGGCTCCTTTCTCAAGGTCTGGATACTACAAAGATTCCTTTACCGTAAAGTCCACGCACTTGTGGAATGATTTGCCTGCTGATATCAGGCATTCGAAGTCATTAGCTATATTCAAAACTAAACTTCACCATTTTTTCTTGGCTAAATCATCGTCCTGTAACTAACATTTTATTTTTACTTACTTATATGTATCATTGTATGTATATATCTATAGTATGTGTATAATATATATATTTAGTATATAAGATTGTGTATGTATATATAAAATGTGTCTATTGTTTTATTTTACGTATTTGCGCGCTACACTGCAGCTGTACAAATGTACCATATCCTTTGCCGAAGGTTGTCTGGAAGAGATCGCTCTTAGCGATAAGGCCGCCTTTGCCCACCTTAGAATAAGTTTATCCTGTAAATGTTTTGTGTATTTGTGTGCAATAAAGTGTTTTTATTATTATTATTAAAGATTTGTCTAATACGAGTTTCAGTCGAAATGGTTTTTACTGTAATGGCTCAATATAAAACTGTAAAAACTAAATATTTATTTTTATTCTGTGTTAAATTAAACATAAACATTAAGATCAGCATTTTTGCCATTTTCAGGGTTCATTTTACCTAACATAACAGGTTTTCTGAGTAGGTACTTGTGGCTCTGCCCACCCCAATGGGGATTATGGGCGTCTATGCAAGAAATACAACATAACATTAGATCAGTAGTCAGAGGTAGCGTCCGTAGCAAGATGATCTAAGTACTCACACCTCACCGAGCTTCTGTTAGACCAAGGTGATAGGTGGTGAGTCGTATCGCCGTCTGTAATGCTCGACCATTACAGTGTTAGTCGAAACTACACTTAAGATAAATTAATAGGTAACTCATTGGTGCAAGTCCCGTACTGGGGTTCGAACCACGAAATAGAGGAAAGAAGTTGGAAGAGCCAAGTCAGCAAACATTTCGTAAGTAATTCAACTTTGCACTCTTCTTGTCTGCAAACTTTACGACGCACGGAGCTCCGCGATAGTATATAAAAGGTCGTCTTGTGTAATATAACCTGCAGGGCACAAAAACAAATATCCACTATCATGCAAGGAGGTCTCTCCTCATCACAGGAAAGCTAAAAACCTTAGTATGATCGGTTATTTATAAAAAAACAAATACTTTTGTATGCAGTATCTTACGAAAAGTAATGAGAAAATTGCAGCCTAACACATAAAATAAACATTGCCAGTAAAGTGGTTATGGAATTTGTGAAGCAGTAGAGCTATCGTAGTTATCTGTTTGCAGGAGTAGTAAAAGAGAGTGGGGTCGAACTGGCGATAGCTTTCATACAAAATGCGCGTTAGGGCCTTTCCAAACTCTTTCTTCTATTCCGTGGTTCGAACCGGCGCGGGCGTTCCTCGTTTGAGACGCAAGCCAGTGAACCATAAGTCCACAGTGACAATAAAATAAATATATTATAATAATAGACATTCGGATCCCGACTGGTTGTCAAACATCAATATAACTGGCGAGCTTTACCCGGTCTATGATCCGTCACTTCTTGTTCGCTGTAGGGCTGGCAGAGAAATATTTCTTGCCATTTGCTTTTTTTATGACGTGACTTATTGTAGATTTGCCGCAGATGGCATTAACTACTTGGCCGGAAATCCAGAGCAAACCAATGTTCTTCTTCGTCGAATCGATCGACGACCGCGCCGGCGGTCATACTAGGTCTTTTGATTCTTTCAAATACCTACCTATATTTTGAATTCTTTCTATCAGACGATGTCTTTACCCCGAAGCTTGCACCCAACTGGGCACTTTCAGGTCTGTTGTCTTAAATATTATGCTAGGTGAGAGTCCTCAGCGCCTCTCTCTTGTCCGGCTAAGAGGCGTAAAAAAAGTCCTTCCTACTCTCTCTGGAGTAGTCTACAGCCTCCTCTAAACTAAACGGAGGCTTATACTCCACTACGCTGCTCCATTGCGGGCTTGTGGACATCGTTTCGACGTAATAAAGATTACAGCAATTCGCACCGTCAATATACGTTGAGTTAAAAATTAATACACGATGAACAGAATAAAGTATTGTTATTTACTTTTTTTAACGTACTTAGTTATAAATTAGATAATATGAAACTTGATGAGCGGGAAAAACAAATAAACTGCCATCATAGAGTTTCGTTGTCGCTTGTTCAAAGTCGTTTCAAAGTGTAATAAAATGCAACCCCGCAGTCGTCAACCCTATGCGTGCTCCAGATATACGATTCAATCGCCAATAGCGTCGCGCTGTCTATGAATTTTATTTTTTTAATTTCCAATCGAATGGAAGCCCATTTTTTTCTTCTTTTTTCAAATAAATGTCATTGTTTGTGTTTGTGGACGAATATTTTGATGTTTAAGATAAAGGCGCGTGGAATTTGGAAGCATAAAGTAAAGCTTTTTTGATGAATCAGCATTTTTATGTGTGATACATTTTGGTCTGTTTGCCCTACTGGGATTTTTGATATTCTGAAGATAATTCACGTATTTTTTGCTCTTGTTTGAATGACGTATTTTTATCGTTATAATGTAGAACAAAACTTCTCTGTTAGACTGGGAGAACAGAAAACAAGAGTGCGATCAGCTTCCCAGACATGTCGAAAACTGAGAGGGATTCTTTCTAAGATGTTGAAATATTATATGGGTAATAGACTGATGAAGATGAAGACCATATCCAACTTAGTTCTTCGTATCAAAAGTCACTATGTAGAATTAAGTAGGTACGTTATTTTATAATATTTCTCCACGTGTGGTTCATCTATAAATAAGTGTATTTCAGCTGGTAACACAATTATATCTAATCTCCGATCAGAATGCAATTAATAAAGGAATTTAATCGTAATTTTTGTTGAAAAACGTCAAACATAAAGCCAGCTTGTCAACCTGTCTTCCCGGCGACACTATTTCAAATATCGAACTGTCAAACCCAACAGAAATGCGACACACTTGTCAAATTGATATTTTTTTTTAATCGAGAGCCTTTGCTTATTGACACGACTGTGGCACTTCCATGTTTTATTTTGTGTTATGGCAATGAGTTTTTATTTAAATGCTTCTCTTTGGTTTTAAGAATATAAAGACGATCAGCGACCACCAAACTACGAAGATCCAGGTCCGATTTCCGATTGGGTGAATTTAGAAATCGAACGTTTCTGAGCTGTTTTTTGTATGGGTGTTTCTTCACCAAACTACACACTAGTGGAGTATGTTCCACAGGTCTCAAAAAGATAAATTTGGCACACATAAACTTTTATGGGCACATTATTGTTTTTTTTGGGCGGAAGGCAAGGGGGAAACCACTGCCCTATTTTTCCCTAAAAGTAGCGTGGAGAGTGCTACACCGTCAAGAGCGTGGTGGCTCTTAAATTAGTGATATGATGATTGATTTTTAAATGAATTGCTTCAATGTGGAGTTCATAGACATTCTGTATTCCTTTTGATATATGAAGGAACTTCAAAGATGTACTCAGATAACCAGTCCCTACCGAAGGTTTGTAGGCTATCTATATTTGTAAATAGGTATAACAAGTACCTATATTATAGGTCTTTTTTGTACCTTTTTATTTATTTTGGTGCAATAAAATATATTTGTATAGGTATATAATTATAAAATGTTAATTTCATGTCTATACTCAACTATAGACAATCTATAACAATATTGTAACGTGTGGTAAGTACAGTCATGAGCAATATCATGTACCCACTTTAGAACCCTGTCGCACTATCATATTTGACATTTAATGAGACTTACGGTTTCATTTGTCAAAATAGTTAATGTGACATGGTACCAAAGTGTATACATATTAATGCTCGTGACCGTACCTAATACCTCCTCTCGCCACTCTGCGCTTGGCTTATGTTATCTATAACTAATCTGTTATTGTATCTCTTGGTTCTATGTTATGAGGAACTAGCTATAAATACCGATTGAATAAATTCCTATTTGTAAGATAATCGTGAATCTGATAGGTAGGTGAACGAGAGAGAAATTGTGTCCGAAATATACGCGATGGACTGAACTCATTATGCATCTTAAGACTTCGTATTAAGGGTGGCTAACGCATTTAAAAATACATTTAAAATGAATTTAAACAGAATCTCACGCAAGCCACCCTTAAAGTTAAAATAAAAAATTGCAGATTGTCTTCTAATTAATACTTACAGTTCTCACGAACGTGTGTAAGTAGTCAATATTGTATTTATTCCATGTTAATATATAAGATTCATATTTGAACACATTATATTGTTAGGTATTTATTTGTTTTGTTAGTAGTACTTTACACAAGTTACTACATAAGGACTATCCAAAGTAACCCACGCAGTTTTTCGGCCAACGCTTGTCAAATTAGTCGCCCCGTGTGTTCGATATTTAACACTTTGACACTGGCAGCTAATCCTCAAACAATTATTTTGTTTTTCTTATAGCGTCAAGTGTCATGGCGTCCGAGAAATAAAATAACCCTTTTAAACGCGGGAACTCAGACCAAAAAGGGCGGGAAGTGGTAAATAACCTGTGTCGTATTTCTATGCTTAGGTTTTTGAGTAAAAAATGTAATTGGAGAGAGCTTTTAGTTAATATCAAGCAGGTAGGTAGGCTGAAAAAAAAATACGTCTTAAAATTACCCGGTATCTTTAAAGATGACGCCGCAGGCACATTCTTTTAAGTAAAAATCAATTGTCAATTTCTTTAATTTTTTATGCTTACTGTGTGTGACATAATTAAGGTGTTAACGTTCTTAAGTTGTACCACATTTCATTAACCTTTAGTTGACGGATTTTTAATTAAAAATAAGTAATTAAAATGTAAAAGGTGTTAGGGCAATTGCATTTTAGATACTTATCTAGGGTATGTTATGTAGTCTTCCGATGATGATGTAGTAGAATCTTTTCTAAAAACAGCTTTTGGCTTTTTCTTGAGTTTGTTTAATATTAATCTTCTTTGTCATGTTAATACATACTACAGACGTCGTAGCTCTTCTAGGCACTGGCTTGTCTTCAGGTTTGCTGCAGGCAGCCCGGCCAAGTAGTTAATGCTATCTGCGGCAAATCTACAATAAGCCACACAAATCTACAAAAGTAGTTTATATGAAACTACTTACCCGGCCCCAGAGGGGAGAGGACAGAGTCATCTTCGCTGCCCTCCACTGGGGCAATTCCTGTTCGGCGCAACCTTGCCGCGGGGGTGGGCGTCTCTTACTTCAGTAGGCCAAAGTGAGGCGGTGCCTGAGTTCCGATAGGGACCCAGACCTACGGGGTATAACGTAGAACCCTTTCCGTAGGAATACGGGTGAAGACCTCAACGGTTGCAGAGGCGGAGATGGGAGCCATCGATACGGTAATGCAGGACGGAAAAGGCAAGTCACAGGGACTGTAACCTGGAAGCTGACAGAGGGCAGCGTAACTATCAGTACTATTCAGAGGCGGAAGATAGGAGTCGTCGTACGGCTTTGAAATAGACTACTTTGGGTGCCATCCCACTTGCGTCAGACAGAGTACTGCGAGGCGGAATGCAAGAGGGATACCACTTCCCTATTACCTATTCCTTAAAAAAGTAGCATGGAGAATGCTACACCGACAAGAGCGTAGCTCTTAAATTAGTGATGAGTTTCGCTAAAACTCGTTTCGGATGATTTTGGTTTTAGAGTTTGTCGTAGTTCAGATGGTTTAAATGCTTAGGAAATATGGAAAAACGTGAAACGAAGTCTAAAAATGAGAAGTATAAAAATGTTCACCCATCATATAGGTATATGACATTTTCACACGCAATTGAATTTATTGTGAGCATATCGCCAAGTCATTCTTCTTCACACTGTGTCCACCCGTATCAAACATACGACTCGGCTTCCCAAGTAGTCCATTGTCAAGATTATTGCCAAATCATTGATCGACGATAAATACAGATCCATGATCTACAGATCATTCACGTAGATCGCGACAGGTGGCAGCACTTGCGCGTAATGTCACAGTGACGTGAATAGATCGAATCATCTTTTGAATCGCGTTCCAATTTTAAAAAACTGATCGCCTATTGTGTTGTAGGTGTAGTTAAGGTTCTCTTTCTGGGAAAAGTAATCCCTTTAAACTGAAGGCCAAGGCTTCAGTCTAAGTATTCTTCTTCTTATCGTGTGGGTTGTGAGGTGGAATACCAACTTCATCAACCCTGGTATCAGGGTTATTACTGAGCCGCCAAAGGCCCCTGACATGGCTCATGTAACGAATACTTACTTACATCAGTTTGTAGTAACCGGGATCAACGGCTTAACGTGCCTTCCGAAGCACGGATCATCTTATTTTCGGAAAATTAGGTGATCAGCCTGTAATGTCCTAACCAAACTAGGGATCACAAAGTAATTTTTGTGATATGTCCCCACCGGGATTCGAACCTGGGGCCTCCGGATCGTGAGTCCAACGCTCAACCACTGGACCACGGAGGTCTTTCAGAGTCTTAAGTATTAGTATAAATACTATTATACCTAGGATTAATGCCTAGTGCACGCTGAGCAGGAATTGGTCTAAAAATAAGCTGCCAGATAATTGTAGGTTATTTTGAAAAATATTTGGAAAGATCCTTCTGCAGAGTATACTTTTCGTGTACATAAATACACGCCCCCATTCACTATAGGCGTAGGTAGGCCCACAAGTAAACACAAGAAACTTGTTTGCCTACACAGCCTACACTACTTTCTTTGTCAAGTTAAAGTGATCGCATCGACGCAGATGTAAACGGTAAGTATATAATATGATAAAATGATTGGAACTTAATCTTTTTGTCACTGGCCAAGCACTTAATACACCTCAAAGAAACAGACATACATACATACACACGAAAAATAATTAATTACGTATCTACCAACTTTCATCTCTTGAAAAGTAGGAAATACAAGTAAATAAAATCATGCTTGTAGGCGTATCGTATGTATACATCATCATACTTACCACACAAGGTAAAAAAATATAATATAATTTAATTTCATTAAATATATCCGGAACACGGCTACCCAACAACTCGACTACCACACGCCGATTATTTTTTAAATTTTAAATTTGGAAGCGTCGAATCCAGTGTGGCCGTTGGAAATGCGTTTGTCGTGTAATCCCTTGGGATATGGATTATATTTTTTCTATTAATTATTTTTTTAAACATTGCCCTTTGGGTATGAAACTTTTTATATTTAATTCTTTTTTCTTTTTTTTCAGCTCGCGTAGGATATGGGATGATGGAATGTTGAGCGTTTTACGGTTTATTAATTTTGTGTCCATCATTATTCTATTCAGGTGGTCTATAATATTGTGTCCTTTAATGGACTCAAAGTAGGTATTTTTATTAAGACCGGTAGAACACGTATAATTATGGTTAAAAGATTTTTTAGTGCGACCTTATTTTTGTATGTGGTAAAATAAAATGACAGATCTAAAACTAACGCAAAACATTTATTTTTTTCTATTTAAGTAACTCTATGAATTTTAAACAAGAAAAACGTATAATGAGTCCGACATTTTTTACCTATGACGTCACAGTGCTTTTTCATACAAATTCCATAGTAATTTCGTGTTTTGTAAAAAGTAACTGATTTGACTAGCTTGGAACAGGCCTATTGTGTCAAACAGAGGCAAATTAAAAAGTTTCAAGAGTTGAGGCTGTTCCATACGGTCTCTGACAGAAAGTCTAAGCAGCAAAACGTCTAACTGAGTACAACGTCTAATGAGCAGTCTATTTAGCGAATCGCCCATGTAGCTAAATGACTAACTATTAAGAGGTCAATATAGCAGAACGTCTTAAATGTAGCAGGCGTTCCTTCAATAAGCCGGAGGGAGTGTGGAGCATACTCCACCACGCTGCTACACTGCAAGTTGCTGAAAGTGTATGCTGTAATAGACCACCTATTTTGCCTCATTTTTGAAGCTGTCAGAAGGCTTAAAAGTCTATCTAACAGTATTGTCAATATACCCGGGACAGACAATATTACATGCTTTATAAAGTACGGTAGGTATAAATTTATTTTGGAACGACATTTATATATATTCAGAATAATCAACTACTTAATATTAAAAAAACCTACAAGAAATATAAGGTAGTACTCTTTCAATTTCCTTGAAAATGAAAAAGAAAATATTTAATCAATTTTCCTTAAAACAGTTTAATCAGCTATGTGCAAACATTTTTTACAACCTTTGCGTAGATATTTTGCTACAAAATATCAGAGTCTTGGTCATCAATCTGTAGTTTAAAAAAAACGTGAGAACATTTCTACACTATAAAATGTTGCATCCGACTTTTTGAAAAGTTCCGATTTCTTGAATGGCTTGTTTTTTTAAAGGTTCGTCCGTCTGTTCGTATACACAGGTGTATTTGTATAGGTCGATCAATCATTATGTTTGAAGAAGCTTGTAAGTTTGTTGCTAAATAGAACTGTTACTTGTTATAATTGTTGTTATAAGAAAGATTATAGAAACAGCTAGATAAACTCGTGAAAAGGTTTTAAGTGAGTTGTTGAAAATAAGTAATTTGGATGTAACTTTCGACGATTAAGAAATAAAGGGTCTTTACCTAGGTATTCGTTTTGCACCGCGGCTCGAACTGTTTGCGGAGCGAAACTGTAGTGATTTGGATGACGTGAATCAAATTCGGTAAGTATATAAACTTTTTTAAGTATATAAACTTGGTTATATTTATTAACAGAATATTGTACAGCATCGGTTTAACACACAAAACGGAGGGAAAAGAAAAGCGCCACGAGTGACAAAAATCGGAACTAAACACTGATTACGTTCCATTTCAATAGAAGACTGAAGGAACCAGTACAAAAATATTGTCTATTAAATTATTGTTCACTAATCTCAAATGAGAAATTAAATAATTATTGCTTGATATTTTGATCACATTATGTATAGAATTATGTTGCGACCTAAATTGCTTCACTTTATTTTGATCAGAATAATAATGGGTGGAAGATATAATGTATTATCTGTCTGCCTGGTGGAAGATGTAATACTTAATGATGAAGTGATGATGTGTGTGTGGTGATGTGGTGTGATGTAATGTGTGCATTTATACCTAAAAACAAAGATAAAATATGCATATGTCAGTTATCCATGAAATTAGAACTTTTGCTTTTTGCTCGAAAGGCAAAAAGAACAATTTTAGATACCATGCTGCTTACGAAGACAAATCGTTTCAGGTAACTATAATTTATGTTTGTTTCTTAGCTAGGAGCGAATAGGAAGCAGAACGCGTTCGGCTGCTTATCATACCGAGCATGTCGCATAAACCGACAAAGATTGTGTGATACTGTGATCTAATACGATAGACTATGGGCGATAGGCTGATCACCTGTCACCATACATAATCTAATTTATACCCTGCTATACACCTAGTGTGAAAGAGATGAGAGATATGTCGCTGTAATGATGTTACGTTTAACAACGTCTACAAGTATAAATATAATAGTGGCTGCAATTTGTCTTCTGATTACTTGTGACTCTCTGCTCTCCCCATTAGGGATAAAGGGCGTGTGTCATGTACCTACCAATGTAAGTTTGTTGGACTTTTTACAGTAGCAAAGCTAAACGAAACTACACGAATTTACGATGTCGGTCCGGATTGAATCATACGTAGAATTGGCCCCCGATTTCGGCCATTGTGTTATATCCTGCCCTTTTCACTAAAATCTTTTTAAAGAAGAAATTTATTATTTTCGGGTTTGGGTACCATGACCAGTAGCCGTTTTTAATTGTGAATTATGGGGTTATAGATTTTTTATATGTTTTTTCGTCGCTTCCTGGCCGATCGGAGGTCACCTTTATGTTTTTTTAAAGATTTGGATTATTTATAGTCTGTATTTCTTATTTTTTTTTTGTTGAATTAGTAGGAGTAATTGGGTGGAACACTATTTTAATGTGCTCTATTCCAATAGAACGGATATTTGTATAGAATTTTGTTCGGACAGGAAATAAAGTTTTACGGGGATATTTGGAGCTGAATTGATAAAAAGTAGAAACTTGATCCGGTTTTTTTTAATTTTATTTCCTTGTTGGTATTTTTTTTATTATCTACACATTTAGTGTACCGTAACACCTACGTAACTATCACGGTGTTTCACTAATGTGAATTAACATCTAATTATTACCAACATCTTATTATTTTTTACGGCCTCCGTGGTCCAGTGGTTGAGCGTTGCGTTGTGCTCTCGATCCCGGTCCCGGGTTCGAATCTCGGTGGGGACAAATCACAAAAGTCACTTTCTGATCTCTAGTTTGGTTAGGACATTACAGGCTGATCACCTGATTGTCCAAAAAGTAAAATGATCCGTGCTTCGGAAGTCACGTTAAGTCGTTGGTCCCGGTTACTACTTACTGATGTAAGTACGTAGTCGTTACATGAGCCATGTCAGGGGCCTATGGCGGTTCAATAATAACCCTAACACCAGGGTTGATGAGGTTGGTAATCCACCTCACAACCCACACGACAGAAGAAGATCTAATTATTATGCCAAAATCAATAGTGTTAGAAAGCCATTTTCTGATAAAGCCCTTTAATAGCATTATTAGTAAGTACTTTCTTATACATATTTATATTGTAGCAGTATTTAAATATAAATAATGAAGCAAAATATTTACATTCTTCAACATGTAAATGATGTAAAAGCACCATGTAGCCTCACGCTATGCCCATTCAAGGGTAGTCAGCGTCCCACTACTGCACAAATAATTGATAATTAATTAGTAACAATGGGGTAGGTAACTCTCTTATGTACCTATCATGTTAGAGATCACACAATCGAGATTCCTACTGTTAAATACCTTGAACAATGACTTCCTAAAGATTTTTACAAGGGTTGTGCACAATCTATGTAGACTAAATAAAAGAAACACGTAAAAAACCGCATAGAATATTTTCATCTCACTCTTTCACACAAGATTTGACGTAAGATAAAGTAGTACAACGATAGTTTTGTTCCAATCCCAAATTTCTATTTACGCGGTAAAAAGATGTTCCAATTATAAAGTATTTTGCTACGCACCTGGCTTGTTGGTAAAAAATAAATAAAAAAAGAAAGACGCCAATTCTTTTCGGGCGAAAATTATAATCGGCAATGGAGCGTGCTCCTTAATCCATCGACTGGGTTTTTTAAATCGAGAAATTTATTTTTTATGGACGCGCGGATTTACGTCAACGGACCTTCGAAGGTTTTGGCGCGTAAATAAAAAATGCTTGTTTGAGAGACTTTTGTCGCTGTAGCCATGTAGAATACATTTGGGAACACGTTTTTCTTTCATCGTCGGGTCTTACAACTTACATAACGGCCTCTGTGGTCCAGTGGTTGAGCGTTGGACTCACGATCCGGAGACCCCGGGTTCGAATCCCGGTGGGGACATATCACAAAAATCACTTTGTGATCCCTAGTTTGGTTACGATATTACAGGCTGATCACCTGATTGTCCGAAAATAAGATGATCCGTGCTTCGGAAGGCACGTTAAGCCGTTGATCCCGGTTAATATTTACTGGTGTAAGTGAGTAATCGTTACATGAGCCATGTCAGAGGCCTTCGGCGGCTCAATCATAACCCTGACACCAGGGTTGACGAGGCTGGTATTCCACCTCACAACCCACACGATAAGAAGAAGCAGTCAACTTACAAATTTGCAAAATTATAACAAGTCTATTTTTTTGTGTGGTCGACTTAAGATAGAGATGGGCAGTGCTCATAGACCTATGATTTATTTTTGTTACCATCTTGACCTGGATACGTCTATTCAAGTCTTCATACATAAATTATACTCTAAGAATTATTTCTATAGGATAGATAATAGGCACGACTTCCTCAATTTGTTCGCGTTAGATTCATTCTTAACTATCCAATTTCATTATTCCAATCAAATACTAGATGGGGTTGACATATCGTTTTTCTTTATTTTTTTTTTGAGTTTATCTTTAAAGCCATTTAGTTTTTCATTTAAAATAAAAAATAACAATATATGGATAAAAACCCAAAACAATATATGTACCTACTTATATAAAAAAATCAAATAGTATCCATAGGTTCCCAATAAGAGCCCTCAGCACTCCCCATTTGTCCGGCCAAGTAGTGAATGCCATCCAAAGCAAATCTAATTGCGCTATGAGATATTAGGTTCTCATTTAGTATTCACAATTTCACACGGTTATCATGTAAATTATTAAAATAGTAGAGCTTAATCTGTGCTTTAATTTTCACAAAGCCATTAGAATACTCTTTTGTAATACCGATGTAAAGCTCCGATATCGTATTGTCTATGGTTGCGATAGAGGCGGGATAAGTGGTGTACCATAGACAATTGATACGGCCACGCGTCGCGCGTATGGCGGTGAAAAGGCGCGCGAAATGAGTGCTTCAATTACGGTGTTGAGTTCTATGAGCTGATGTATCTACAGCGTGTTTTTTAAATAAAAAAAAACTTAAAACTGTATTGGCAATGAGGAACTTTCTAGGCCTTACACCTTTTATCTTTCTTTTGGGTATAAATAATGTACAAATAATCTGATTAAAATAAAGAGAAAAAATATGAAGCAACATAATTCTATAGTATTATTTGATCCAAATGTCAAGCAACAATTATTTTTATATATTACATTATATTTGTGACTAATTATTATGTACCCAAACAATGAGATAATAGGTAAATATCACGTTAAATCTGTTCAGCGGCATCATATATTTTCTTAGGAATGTAGCCTGAAAAGTATCTCATTGGGGTAGTCAGTGATACAGCCATCGCATACTGAACCTAGATAGGTTATAGATATACTAAGAATCCGCGTTTCACCGAGCTTGAATACAATGTGATAGATGATGAATCGGTGGAGCGTATCGCCTGTATGTCTGGTCGATAGCCAAACTGTGTTTGTATTTATATTTTCTTTTATATTTTTAAATAATTTCAAAATGGTAATTTTGAAATAAGAAGAAATGAATTGCTTCTCTGTTGCACTGGTAGTAAAAAACAGAATACGTTCAGTTGTTTACTTTCTCAGATATGTCGGAATAACCTACGCTTTTTATTATATCACCTGTCACAATACAATACAATCGTATATTATTATTATTTATTAAAATACGAATACCAAAAGTGACTGCAAGTTTTGTCTTCGGATTGTTGCTATGTCTAATTGTCTACCCTGTTAGCGATTATAAGAGTGATTTTTATTTACTTTTAATTGAAAATGTGTCTTTGAGCACCTTTAAGAACGTTAAAGTAGCAGCTACATTGTATGAGAATGTCAAATTTTCCTTCAAATCTGTCTGTCTTGCAATCTTTGAGGGCTAATTACTTAGTTTTTTGCCCGTATTAAGGGTACTTTTTATTAATGTTTCTAAAAGCCTATTAAATGGAGCAGTTTCTAGAAATACTTTCAGGGTCCATGACAATCTCATGGGTTTATTATTCTTCGGCGAAGTTTTAACAACTGTAACAATTTTGGTCGAAATCTCACTTTGACTTCCGATAACTTTTTTTTTATCTTTGATTTCACTTTGTTTTAGCGGTACACAGACTTAGGCATAGTTGTGAAGTAAAATAAAATAATTATTAAGAAAGGGATAGCGACAAAATGATTATTTCTGAAGTAAGGTAGAAAATCTAGAAAAAGGTACAAAATGGGTCATATCTCCTAAACCGTAAATAATTGCTGAACATACATGGGGGTGTTTCTGGTAGCTAATGAGCCCCTCTTTCTAATTTTTCATTTTGAACCTGAACTTCTGGGCCACCCTGTATAGATCTTAGGACTCAGTAACAAAATTGACCTGCCCGCGCCATTAGGAATCACAGGCGTGAATTTATTCGTAGCTAGTATGGGTTTACAAAAAAAAATCCCCTAATTCGATGCATGAAATCCACTTTAAAGAGTCACAATTCTACAAAAGTAGGATTACTTATACGGGAGTCGGCGTCGCTCGGTTTACGCATGTAGGATGTATGCAACATGATTTCGTATCATATTTTTATTAAAAACCGACAACGTTGAGAAACTTAAATTTTTGACACTTCAGCAATAACTCGTTTTGAAATAACGTAATGTGCCTACAATACATTACCGTGCTTAAACACCTACGCTACGTCATGTGCAAATTGTGTATGGGACGTACGGTGAGAAAACGAAAAACTTTATTTATAAACTCCAGACATGTCACGGATGATAGAAATCAAACTTCTGTCTATCTACTCAGGCTGTGTCCACCCTCTGCTGGGTGCATGCTTCCTTTCTTTCACGCCATCCTTTCCGGTCCTGACCAAGTTTCATCCATTGCTTTCCGGCGTAACTCACAATGTCATCCGACCATCGAAATCAAACTTACTCATATTTGCCATAGCATCAATATCAAAAATGGCTACTAGTTTTGGTACTTACCTATTTTGGGCTCAGCGCACTCTTGGGCTAGGGGATATAATAAAATATAAAATATTTAAATATAAAAATGTAAGTAAGTTTATAAAATAAAAACCCGTAAGGAAAAAACGCGCTCTAAAAAGTATGAAACAAGATAATATTTCTCCGTAATTCTTCCGAAGTGTGATGTTTAGGAAATAGCCGTGGCCGTGGTAAGTGAATTCTTAGGACATATTGGCATACCACCACAGCTATCTCCTAAACATTACTCTTCGGAACACATACCTAACCCTAAATGTATAAATAATAGGGTATATTTTTATATACCTAAGCAAAAATGAGGGTTATATTATATAGCCACAGTTGGTTTTTTTAACATTACATTGGCATAACCTGGCATAAGCCTAACATTACAAATATTACAATAGAATGACTATCACATAGAATTACTATCTGTGGTAGCTTGTAATTAGCCTTTATTTATTATTAAGGTTTTGATTGTGTAAATAATGCTGTAAGCTCCCCGAATAAAATAAAATAAAAAATAAAAACTATAAAAGTACTAATCATTCTGTATCCTCCTGTATAGTGCTACCAGTTATTCTTATTTGGAGACGGCACGTGGCCAAAATGGCGGCATTCGAAAATCAAATAAACCGAGAGGATTGCGCGCTAATCGTCCGGGCGCGAAAACATGCGAAATACGTTCAGGAAGTGGCCAGGAAGTAATACACTTGATTTGATCGTTTAAAAAAGCAAATAAAGTAAGCACTTACATAGAACACGTTCAGCTGCTTATCTTCCCTGAGTATGTCTTAAAATCAGACAGATTGTGTCCTTTCTAAACGGTGGCTTTTTGACGTGGCTGGAATGGGATTCATTATCGGAAATATAAACAATGGGTTGACATCCTTATATAGGCTTTGTTGTTTTGGATTTTTTCAAAAAATACTTAATGTAACTTGTATTAATATTCATACCTAAGTACTTACCTATAGCAAAAGTTCAAAACCGGTAGTCGGTGGTAAGTCGGTAGAGTTCGTTCCAAAGCTGAAATTTTTGACGAAAATTTGCTCTAAAAAAGAATTATCAAAATCGGAATTTATCCCCGATCAAACATAAATAAATATATATATATATATACGGTCGCATTGAGAACCTCCTCCTTTTTTGAAGTCGGTAAAAAAATATAAATCGGGTATAACTGGGTATTATATAGATAGATAGATAGATAAAATACTTTATTGAGCACAATGGACACAAAATACAGATATAAGGACAGCATATACAGAAAAGCACAACAGGCGGCCTATAGAGTTAGTAACAATGAACTTATAATCTGTCTTATAATATTAAAATTACTTATATATACAATTTAAACAATTAATTATCATCTCCCTAGCATTATCCCGTATTTCACAGGGTCCGCTTACCTAACCTGAAGATTTGACAGGTCCGGTTTTTTACAGAAACGACTGCCTGTCTGACCTTCCAACCCGCGAAGGGAAAACCAGCCCAACAAACAATTTCAACAATGATAATTTATTAAAATACCCTCTCCAGTAGTCGCAAGTCCATTTCACCAACGTTACCCTAGGCACGTGTTACAATATCGTTCGGAAATTAAACGAAAATAAATAGATAGGGTTACGAGAATCCGATTAGAATTGTAACCCATTCAGTACCGATTTTGGGTCGACTTGTAATGTAAATAATAATAATATTGGACGAAAATAAATTGATTTTGATACTAACGTGAATGGGGCTGCTGTAGGTACTAGCAACTTGACACGGATTTACTTTGATAGGTACATCTCAACGAAGGAGGGACTTTCCAGAGTACGTTCATCAAAAACAATATAAATGGCGTTGTACAGCTTTTTTTTTGTTGGTTTTTTTTTTATGAGATAATTACCCATTTTCTCATTACTCGGGTAAGTACCTACATAATTATTCCAAAATACAATGTAATGGCAGAAGCATTATATAAAAATAATTGTTGCTTGATATTTGGATCAAATTATGTATAGAATTATGTGGCTACCTATATTGCTTGTCTTTATTTTGATCAGAATAATAATGGGTGGAAAGTGTAACAGTTCCTGGGTGTAATAAAAAGGGTCATCATTTATACCCAAAAACAAAGATAAAAGACACATGTCTGTTATCCATGAAATTAGGAGGTTAAACGAAGGAAAATCTGTACAGCGCCTTCTATATTGTGTTTGAGGAACGTAGCCTGGAAAGTATCTCATTGCAAATATTAAAAAAAACCGCATACCAAAGTGGTTTCCGAGTTTAATCCTAACATTTATGGACAACCTTCCTTTATATTTGTAAGGTATATACTGTATTATACTATGTATAAGTAGTCACTAGCCATAGAGGCAGCCAATCAGCTAACGACACCAAACACTTCAGGACCCCGATACCGACCCCGTCGGCGTGGTCGACGATTTCCCTCATTCAGCGCTTATCGCTATCGACCCACTAGGGTCGATTAATTCTTTCAAATATTTTTCCTCTTAGACGACGCTCTGAGCCGAGGTCGCGCCCAACTGGGCACCCTCAGGCCTGTTGTCTTAAACGTTGTACCGGCACAGACACAGACAGCCTTCAGCGCTCCCCATTTGTCCGGCCAAGTAGTTAATGCCATCTGCGGCAAATCTATACGTACAATAAGTCACGTCAAAAAAAAATAAGTAGTCTAATCCTAGAATAAGGTATGTAAATATACAGTCATGAGCAATATCATGTACCCACTTTAGAACGCTGTCGCACTATCATATTTGACATTTAATGAGACTTGCGGTTTAATTTGTCAAAAAAGTTAATGTGACATGGTTTTAAAGTGTATGTACATATTAGTACTCGTGACCGTACAATTACAATTATCTCAATCGTAATAACTAACTAATAATAAAAAAATCGGTTAAGTAAGTAATGTGAAATTGTAGACTTACAAGTAGATATATAAACTCACACCTTTATCATACCGGGATTACAAGGACTATCCACTTGCTTCGATCCTCTTGTATATAAAAGTATCTACTTATTCTTCATGATCTTCTGAATGTGGAGGACCCACAATCATCAATCAAAAAGATGTTAGTTTACCTAAAATTGTTTGCTAGAAAAATCCTTCCCTTAACCTTTAAATAAAAATAAAATGCTGAAACCACACCGAACCTACTCGGATCATCAATTTTCTTCAATCATGCTTACACCAATAATTTCCTCCACAGATAAAAGGCCCAACAAATTGAAAAGTCGAGTACCGCATAATCGAATATCCCCGATTCGCTCGATAACCCACATCAAAGCATTTTTCAATTTAATTCGATAAATCGCACGAATATCACCAAACAAGCAGAATTGGCACCTCGCGGCTTTACACGGAAATGTCATTTGCCTATTTGTTCTTTTTCTTTTTAATTCTTTTCCATTTTTAAAATAGCAACAGGCGTAAAAGAATTGGCTTTAATATTTATTTTTAATGGCGTCGTTAAGTGTTTTGTGTTTCGAACATAGATATTTATATTATTTACGCTCGTAATATACCTACCAACCTATAAAATGAGGTGGCTGAGTTTATCAAAAACAACTCGCAGCCACTATTTAGACAAGTATGTGGATAATTATAGATTGACCGTATGGTGGATGATCTGATCATCAAGTAATAATGACCTATCATGTCAAACAATATGCTTAGTAAATTAATAAAACTTCCATACTGTCCTTTGTTTGGGAAGGACTTTGCAGGCTTGAATCATCTGATTGACCAAAAAATAAGATGATTCCGTGCTTCGGAGGGCACCTTAAGACGTTGGTCCAGGCTATTAGCCCTTAAATCACCTCCACCAACACACCAACACGCAGTGGAGCAGCGTGGTGGAGTATACTCCATATCTATCCTCCATACGTGGTACATACGTATATAAGTTGTTTATGTTATGTTATGATACTAAAACAGCTCAACGCGTTCTATGTTTTTTATTCCATCCCAGATCAGAATAGAAATGTTTTAATGGTTTTTATTGTAATTTTCGTATCTCAATGTGTAAGTATTTATGAACGGCATCTAATTTAGTAGGGTAACTGGAGTATTATTTTCTTAAATAGGTACTTTATAGTACATAGGTTTGATTTATGCTGAGCGTATAAGAAATTGAATTTTGTAAATTTCAAAAGGAGTTCTGTTGGGCTCGGCAAAGCGTACGATTCAATTTGCCGCCATGTTAGATTTCACGAAAAGTAAATTTATTGCATTATTCGCGCATGAATTCGCTTGGACTTAGTCTTTGATCTATCTTGTCTTGCTGATTACGTAATAAAATATTCGACCTTATAAAGTACCTTCCCTGGCACCGCACCGTTTATAAAGTTCATCGTAAGTAATACAAAATTACGATGTTCTTTTGCAGTTTATGTTGTTTTGTTTCATTATTTTTCCATTGTGGTATTTTATTATTGTAATACAATGTATCGAGTTCTCATAGAAAAAAGTAATTATTAGTCTTTTAAAGATTTATATTACTTAAGTACTTAAGTATTTACTAACTTATGTGGATTTATGGATTATTCTTGTTTCAGTTCCTTTCTGACGAAGCCTGTGGTGGATTTAATGCTGTTTTAGTTAGTTCGATTAAATGATTTGAAAATAATTAAAAAAAACTTAAGTATTTAATTTAATCATGTTCATGTTTTCCTAAAGTAGACGAAAAAATTTATAGCCTGATTGATACTTATATTTTTTATTGTTTTTTTTAAGGATTTATTTTTATCAAATAACAAAGACCCATAGAAATACATTAACCTAAAATACCTACATGTTTAACATTATAAAAATTAACAATCGCACAAAGTCGGCACTTTTTCTGTTGTATCGGTGGTGTACGGTGGCGGTCTACCATGGAAACGGGGATACACCACGCCCTTCGGCCAGAAGTCCTCCCGCGTGAAGGTCCCAGCTTGCTCGTCGGCACGTACACCACGAAAACATTGAAGTTTGTGTTGTGACGCGACTCCAGCGGCTGCACCTTCAAGAGGAGGTTGGTATTCGTCTTGATGTAATCCTTGACGTCTTTCACTCGAGTGATGTAGTGCAGACGCGACAGGTACATCGCAGTGGTCGGCGTTGCGAGGCGCAGCAGGTAATTAGGAACCGTATCATATACATATATTTTTTATACTTTAAAAAAAATATTCCCTTTTAATTGGCTATTTTAATACATATATATAACAACCTAACCTACCTCAAATAACTAGTTACAACATCCCTTTAAATATTACACAAAATCTCCATCTATTCTGCCACGCAATTCAATCACGTTCAAATTAGTTGTCTATTACAAACCTGTGCCCCTCTGGGGTTGAAAAAAAAAAGAAATCCCTCTCTTGACTCATCGAGGCAGAAGAAACACTTCCTATAGTGCCAAATGTCCGATATATTTGCGTTGTACGCACCCTCGCCGCTTCCATACGATGGTCCTTACATGTTAAAGAATCCATAAATAATAGAGTTGACGTGCGGATTGTGTTACAACAGACGGCCAGGGACGGAGTTAGGCAAGGCCTATATCATCATCTCCCCAGCGTTATTCCGATAAGTATCTAACCTCAAAATTTGACAGGTCCATTTTTTTTATAGAAGCGACTGCCCGTTCGACCTAAGATGACATGATAATAATTATATTTTTTTGGCGAAAACTATTTGTTTACATAAAACGCGTGACTATCGCGTGAATTGGGTAGTATCCTAGGTCAAAGATAAATTGGGTGAATTGCAAAAGCGAAAAAAAAAACTTGTCTTGGCTGAGAACGGTAGTGCAAAGTTCTGCTAAATGATTTTGAATATTTTTTCTGGGTAAAGTAAGTAGTCCTCTACCTTGGCAAAAAAAATCATTCAGTTTCAGCAACTGTAACACGCTGAAAAATTTTTTTAAAGTGTCATTTTATCATTTCGGTAGCTTGTCCGTAACCCATTATCGCTTATAAAATGTCTTGCTCTACAATTATTTTCTATTATTGGGATTTAAATTGATAGAATTTCGTTAAATTATTAAATAATCTAACAACAAAAACTATTTCTGTCCGTTTACCTTCCTTCTCATACATTTGACAGGCAGTTAAATTTTGTCCGAAAAAAAGTTATCATTTCAGAGGACAGTAAGTTTTGGTAGAATAACTCCGTCCACATTGCGTCTATGACACCTCCTTACCTGCCAACACCTCGCATTGGTTCGGCTCGACCGCTAGACGTGAACATACCCGTCACAGCGTGTAATGGTTTCCCGCCAAAAAAAATAATTTATCATTTCGGTGATAGGGGGACAAAAAAAAATCAGTAAAAAATCATTTCGGTAGCCATTATAAGTGTTAGATTAGTTCAATTTATTTCATATTGATGTGTTAAATCGGCTGCAAGTACTGTTTTGTTTGAGAAGTGTCGATTTTTCGATAGTTATTTAAATTCACAGTTTATACAAAAATAACCTGTTTTTGTGTTATCATTCCGGTGGATTCGGTGGACTGAAATGCCAATAACAGTCCATGGGAATGATAAGTAACACTGAAATGATAAAACCGTTAAGTTTTAGAGATCCGTGTGTTAAATTTTAGTTTCGAATTAGGTATTGTTTTAAGGGCCTTTTTGTGCTATTTTATTTTTCCTCGAGATGATCTCATGGTTTTCCAAAACCATTTTGGGTGATTGGAAAACGTCATATAACCTTCTATCAAACTCCTCTTTCTGCTTTTCTCGGTAACCTTGAATACCCAGACTTATCCATTCTTTAGATCCTGGTGGACACTGGCCTGGATAAAATAGTTTACACCAGTGTCTACCGATCGCACAGCGGTAACTCTGAGACAAGCAGGTTATTCACCTACCTAAAAACCTAACCTACCTACCTAAAAATAAAACCTACCTAAAAATAAAAAATAAAATAAAATAATACCTCAGTAGGACAGTGGAGTTGGCACGGCGGAGGTATCTCTCAGCGCAACTTGTTCTTCTCCGGGACTCCAACGCAAGAGTGGTTGTTCCCATTCCAGAAGACCAACCATGCTGGCAAAGAGGCGCAAGCTTTTGCCATGTGTGGCAAAATCTCTCACATCTGGTGAATTGCGTTACAAAGATACCTGACGTTGCTAACTATAGCGCCAACTGCTTGGACCTTTTGCTGATAACTGATCCGGACCAATATCAATCTCTATCAGTGACTTCCCCCTTGGGAACATCCGACCATTGTCTGGTGAGATATGTGTCTGTCTATTCCTCACCTGATTCTAGCCCCAGAGGATCGAGGCAAATATGGTGACACACGCTAGCAGATTGGGATGAGATGCGGCACTTCTTCGCTTCCTATCCTTGACGTGAGGTTTGCTTTTCTTCAGAAGACTCGACGAGCTGCGGAGATGCCATATTAGTTGTCAGGCAATGGTATTCCATTGCCTGACACTCTATCCCATTTTCTGACATATCATCTGACGATAAGGCTCGCTCATGGTACATCGCGGAGTATGCTAGTGCAGAAGCTCTAATATGCCTCCTAACATGCGGGCTCTGAAAAATTCCCTGAATACCGCTGCAAAGTCTTGCAAGAAGACAATGCGCAGGGCACGTTTCGACAATATTGGCCAAATTGATGCCAAACTGACTGAGCTGGTAGTAAAACCTTTTAGCCGCTAGTCAAATCGGTCGAAGCAAACTTCTGCCGTATAAAAATGCTTCGCACTCTAGACGTGAATAAGGTCAGTAGTCCTGATGATATCCCAGCAATAGTACTGCGGAACTGTGCACCTGAATAGTCTCCTACTGACACGCCTCTACCTGCTCTCTCTGGGTTCAGGACAATTCCCGAAACCATGGAACCTTGCCAATGTGCAGTGTATGCCCAAAAAAGGCACTCGTACCAACCCTGCTAACTACCGCCCCATCTCGGTACAACCGCCGCTAATCCTGAACAACCGCCTCCTGGCGTACCTTGAAGCCAACAATTTACTCAGAGATAGGTCAACTGATGTTCTTCTTGTGTATGCTACACGCTTATGGAGTGAGGCAATCTAGAATCAAGGCGAGGACCTTGTTGTGTCCCTTGATATATATCAGGATCCCTTCTAGCCTATGTAATTGGATAGATAGGGATAGATTGATTCGGGTAGTAGTTGATGGGTGCTTGTCTGATCTACATGCTATTAATGCCGGACTCCCTCAGGGATCTGTTCTCTCCGCCACGTTTTTTCTATCAATGATCTGCTGATTATGCCCGGTATCTTTAGGCATGCAGACGATAGCACAGTGACAGAGAGATACATGTCCAATGCACGCGTAAGCACTAGAGATGATAGTGCCCTCAGAGAGGATCTTGTGAATCGTGTGAAACTGCCCCTTAAGTCCGTCTCAGACTGGGGTGACAACAAGTAGGTTGGACTCAACGCTTCCATGACCCAGGCGTATCTGTTCACCGCAAAACGGAGTCCTTTCCTCCTGACTGGGACTTTCCGGAGTGAATTATCAACCATCTCGAGCTCTTGGGTATGGATATAACTTCCAACTCGTTATAATCTAGGAGACTTCAAGACTAGGGTGAATAGGCATTTGCTAGGTAAGTGTGATCCACCCTAGACCACATCGTCATTTACCATCAGGTGAGATTGTGGTCCTACGTGAACCTATGTTATTTAAAAAAATGTAGGTAAGTAATAAAGAAGCAATGATAATAGCCACAAAAAAGACATATTGACAATAAGCATCATCCCCCTAGCATTATCCCGATTTTTCACAGGGTCCGCTTACCTAACTTGAAGATTTGACAGGTCCAGTATTTTACAGAAGCGACTGCCTGTCTCCCCTTCCAACCCACGAAGGGGAAACCAGCCCAATACACATTAGGTCACATACCTCCGAAAATGGAATTTTCGGGAATGTGGGTTTCCTCACGATGTTTTTCTTCACCGCTGAGCATGTGACAATCATTTCTGATCTAAACATGAATTTGAAAATAAATTCGACAATCACTGGTTTAGGCCTGTGCTGGATTCGAACCTGCGACCTCAAAGTGAGAGGCAAGCGTTCTACCAACTAGGCTACCACGGCTCCACATATTGACAACAACTAAATGCATTTTTTATTGCTCGATGAAAGAAACGAACAATAATCTATTACTATTAGTAAATAGTATTAAACTATGTTTTATTTAGTAAGTATTGAACTATTTATCTAAGAATGTATAAATCGATCTCCACCAACCCGCAGTGGAGCAGCGTGATGGAGTATGCTCCATACCCTCCCCCCCCCCCCTCCGGTTAATTGAGAGTAGGCCTGTGCCCAGCAGTGGGACGTATATAGGCTATTTATGTATAAATCGAACTTCACTTTGTACGGAACCCTAGCTAAGCAGCACAATTTTTCTTGACTGTATCATTTCCGTGGGTTCATTTCATTTCAGTGGACTCATTATCATTTCAGTGTACATTTATATCATTTCGGTGTACATTTATATCATTTCAGTGGACTTATAAAAATTCAATTTTAAATATCTCAGTAAGTTTTGATCGTATTTGATGCCCACTCACGCACATAATTCAAAATAGGTTAAAGTTTTATTTGTCGTCAAATATGTGAAGAAAAGTATTAAAATAAAAAATCTCACCGAAATGATAAAAAAATGAGACTTGTTGAAATTCACCCAATTATGAAATTCTGATTACTAAATAAAGACTGATCAAAAGATGACAAAAATGGTTTCTTTTTCCTATTTAACTTATTTATGAATTTAAGAAAAATGCACTTAAGTAGGTACTTACTTAATAATAAGTGCGACACTTTGTCACGTTTTTCTATGACGTCAAAGGTTGCCTTTTCGTATAAATTCCATAGTAATTTCGTGTTTTGACGTTTAGTAACACTAGTTGGAAACTAGCCTATTATGCAACCGACGAAAAGCGACAGCAAGCGCATGCGTTTGACGAATCGGACGTCACTTACCCCTGTCTCTTTCTACTACGTACGTCGACGCAACAAAAGTGCGACCTCATTCCCCTAGCATTATCCCGTGTTTCACATGGTCCGCTTACCTAACCTAACGATTTGACAGGTCCGGTTTTTTACAAAACGACAGCCTGAACCCGCGAAGGGAAATCCCAATGCAGGTTAGGTCACATACCTCCGAAACGCATTTCTCGAGAATGTAGGTGTCTGTGTGTGTCCTAGAGGCCACCAATTCCCTAACTCCGGCCCATTCTTCACCCCTTGTAAAATCGTGATCGCCCTTGTCAGCCTGCACCTAATACCACTATTGTGTGCGGATTTATTATTCATTTTCTTAATACATCTGACGCTCATGAGTTTTCCACTGCAATGAAAAGTTTCTGTTATTTGATACGCCACATTATCTATTAACTATTTAGTCGGGTTTGTTTTAGTTTAGGGTGAGTAATTATTTACGAGTAATATGGTGTAATGTATTTGGAATTTGGAAAGGAAGACAGACTTAAGTCCGTTTACCAAACCTGAAGATTTGACAGGTCCAGTTTTTTACAGAAACGACTGCCTGTCTGACCTTCCACCTCGCAAAAGGAAAACCAGCTCAACACAGGTTAGGTCACATACCTCCGAAACGCATTTCTCGAGAATGTGGGTTTCCTAACGATGTTAAAATCCTTCTTAAAAAAAAAAAACATTCGAATTCAAGTTCAATTCGTTTCCAGCATGCATTCGAAAATCATTGTCCCAAATCGCATCGTGTTGGAAAATGTGAAAATGTTAGACGGAAACCTTATTTTTCAGTCGTACATAAAGATAGATAGTATAACAACATTTATACTTAACTAGTAATTACTCTATTGCGATTTTTTTTAGTAAAATAAAATATATAGTTACAATAATAAATGACTGCGTTTAGGTACTATAAAAGACCTGAAAACTTCACTAGGGTATTTGAATGGGTCAAATGTAAATTATAAAATGTTTCTAGAAATAGAAGCCACTCTAAGATGATCAAAAATCAATTTTATTTTACTTTTCGACTTATTTGCGAAATTGATTTATGAATTAAGTAATAATGAGTACGACGTTTGACCGATTTACTGATGACGTCACACGACTATATTTACACTAAAACTCCAAAGAAAACTTTCGTTTCGTAAAAAGTATCTCATTTGACTAGGTTGTCAAAATGGCTATTGAAAACTATTAAAATTAAAACTAAAAGAGAAAAAAGCGGGAGAGGACGCGTTCCATTTCAATTTGGAATTTGGAACAATGGAAGAACATTTGTTTGAATATCGACGCGTTGAGTGGCCACATGCCGCCACGTTTATTAAATATCCCGCCATGATAGGTGCTTCGGTTGTTTGCGGTTTGCTTTTATTAACTTTTTAATTGCTGGGGTTGCCATTTTTCATACAAGGACTTAGATTTTTGTCGTCTTTACTTGTTTAAGAATAATGTATTTTTAACCATTTTGACATATCGCTGGTCAGGAATCAATTCCATGATTAGGTACCGACCTACTTATTATATAAGTACGTAGTTAAGCTACCTACAATTAAAATTATTTATATCTATTAGTAATACCTAACTTACCTTGTTATTTCCTATTCATTAAAATATATAATTATCTTAAAGTCAGTAATTCATTATATTCAGCAATAATAGAGTTTAAAAAACTTCATCATCATCATCATCAGCCCATTAACTTCCCCACTGCTGGGGCACGGGCCTTACCTATGGATAGATAGAACGGGCCTTAAACCAGTGCGGATTGATGGTTATTTTAACGACTACTAATGCAGCCGCCGGGACCAACGGCTTAACGTGCCTTCCGAAGCACGGAGGAGCTCGAGATGAAAACTTTTTCTTTGTGGTTACCCATCCTATGACCGGCCTTTGCGAAAGTTGTTTAACTTCAACAATCGCAGACCGAGCGCGTTAACCGCTGCGCCACCGAGCTCCGTATTTGCTAAACCTTTCGTATTAATAAAATAACTAAAGGAAATGTTCTTCAATACAAAATTAAATATCCACCAACAAATGAAAAACCCTAGCCAACAGCTTAAAAACATTGTTGCTTTGCCTTACAAACAATTCGCCGTAAAAAAACTTTTTAATTTTTTACTCTGTGAAAACGTGCTGACACTGGCATAAAATAAAATCTAACTGAGCACTAGCCATTTGTAACAAAGTAAAACAAAGTCAAAGCTGTAGCACAAAGTTTTTCTACGTTAGAGTTACTATTACCAATGTAGTGATACTAAACGGGACATTTGGTTAAGTACCAAGTGGCGAGACGAGACAAAAACTCGTAACGAATACTAAGGGGGATGATTCAGATAATTCTAAGTTAATATCAACTGGAATTTTCCGTCGCAAAATTCATGTATTTTTTAAATTATTTTTAACTCTATACTTTTGCGGTGGAAAATAAATTCCATTTGATATTAACTCAGAATAGTGAGCTGAATCATCCGAGTATTCATTACGATATCACTAACACCCCGTGCATATACTTACAATTTCCTATCGGAAAATTCATGCGTTGCGTTTTTTTTAATTATTTTGAGTTCCATACTTTTGCGACGGAAAATTCCAATTGACTCAACTCAAAATCATGGTCTGAATCACCCCTCAAAGTTTTCGTTACGATGTCACTAACACCCTGTATATATATACCTATATAAATTCATAATCGGTAAAGGTGTGGGCTGTGCTAGTCAGAAGATAACTTGACTCACTTTTGCGAAGTCCTAAGATGGATATGTTGAACCATGCCTACATGGTTTTTAGGTCCAAAGTCCCTTTAAAATCCAAACCCCATTCTTTAACCATTGTGTCTGGAAATCTGGGCCTTTATGGTGAGAGACTAGACATTAGATAACATTAAATAGAACGGCCAGAGGGGTTAAGAGGGCCACATCGAAGCTATTCATCTAAGAAAGTAATATTGCAATATGACATTTGCGCATATAAATGTGACATTGCTCATGTAACGACTACATACTTACATCAGTAATCAACACCGGGACCAACGGCTTAACGTGCCTTCCGAAACACGGATCATCTTACATTCGGACAATCAGGTGATCAGCCTGTAATGTCATAACCAAACTAGGGATCACAAAGTGATTTTTGTGACATGTCCGGTCACGAGCATTAATATGTATACTTACACTTTGGTACCATGTCACATAATTTTTTTTGACAAATTGAACTGAAGTCTCACTAAATGTCAAATATGTTAGTGCGACAGAGTTCTAAAGTGGGTACAAACAACATTATATTGCTCGTGAGTGTCCCTCAACCTAACGCTCAACCACTGGACCACGGAGGCCGTTTCTTGTGATATTAATTCGTAGATTAATGTTGGCGTCAGACCTGGCAACCTTCGTTACCTAGGTTTTTTTGATTATAGGTGCACATACGAGTAGCAACGGGAGCGTAAAGTAAGGATTTTTATGTCGTTATAATTTTGTGTACTTTTACTCTTTATTATACATTAATACTGACTTAAAAAAACTTTTTAATTTTTTACTCTGTGAAAACGTGCTGACACTGGCATAAAATAAAATCTAACTGCGCACTAGCCATTTGTAACAAAGTAAAACAAAGTCAAAGCTGTAGCACAAAGTTTTTCTGGAGGTATCTGGTACTTAACCAAATGTCCCGTTTAGTATCACTACATTGGTAATAGTAATAGCTCTAACGTAGAAAAACTACTGACTTGGTACTGGCTCAATAATAACCCTGACACCAGAGTTGATGAGGTTGGTATTCCACCTCACAACCCACACGATAAGAAGAAGATTTGTTTCTGAGTTAGTCATCTCTAATTTCGCTCGCTAATAATAAGGATTTTTGATTCACTAAAAAATACCGAGATATGTCATAGATATCTGTATAATTCAGGAAAAATAATAAAGGAGCGCGTCATTAATCTATGAATCAGGACATGTCCCGCTTTCCCAGAATTTATGGTTGCTCTATTCTACGTAGAAACAGTCAGAGGGTTTCTTAGAAATAATTTAAGTGAGACTTTAGCGTGGTTGTTTATTCTAACTTTAAGTAAGTAACATTTTTATATAAAGTAGGTGTTGCAATAAAAGGGCATTCTTTGTAATGGATGGAGAAGGAATAAAAAAATATATACTTCACAACTCTTCTTCGTTGAGGAGCTCGGTGGCGCAGCGGTAAACGCGCTCGGTCTGCGAGTGTTGAAGTAAAGCAACTTTCGCAATGGCCAGTCATAGGATGGGTGACCACAAAAAAAAGTTTTCATCTCGAGCTCCTCCGTGTTTCGGAAGGGACGTTAAGCCGTTGGTCCCGGCTGCATTAGCAGTCGTTAATAACCATCAATCCGCACTGGGCCCGCGTGATGGTTTAAGGCCCGTTCTCCCTATCCATCCATAGGGAAGGCCCGTGCTCCAGCAGTGGGGACGTTAATGGGCTGATGATGATGATGACGACTCTTCGTCTTCTTTAGGTGCCTCTTCAACTAGTGGAGGTTGACTATCAGCTCTGAAAATTTATCCTTATCTCCCGCGAGGCGAAACAGTTCGACCGCACTCGTGATCCGGGTCCACTCCCTGATATTACGCAACCTGGACTTCTTCCTCCGACCCACTTTTCTTTACTTCAGAACTAAAATCTCTAAATAAACCCTAAATATTTTTTTCGGGTTTGCGATTCGCGACCTTGTATCGACCCGGGGCCTCTGCTTCGATGATTGAGGTTTTATACGCAATTTGAACATAGAAAATAATGTGCTCTATGTGTAGTAACTCTACCTACCAGAGCCAGCTCTTGCTGTCCTAAATGCCCTAACACCTGCACTATTAAAGACCTTTACGAAGCCACTTACAATGCCGTAAGCGTGGCCAATTATTGGTCAGCAAAAGTATTGTATCGATCGCCATCGACTCGCAAAGAAGAAGAGACCGCCAGAGTTACGAAGTTCCGTCGATGAGTAGAGTTTAGTACACTCAGCATCGGGAATAGCGATATTCCGATCCCGGGAATGTTCCCTCCTTCTCTCGGTGGATTACCAACCTCATCAACCCTGGTGCCAGGGTTACTATTGAGACCCCTGACATGACTTATGTAACGACTACTTACCTACTTACATCAGTAATTGCCCTCCAAAACACGGATCAACTAACTTTCGGACAATCAGGTGATCAGCCTGAAATGTCCTAACCAAACTAGGGATCACAGTGCATTTTTGTGATATGTCCCCGCCGGGATTCTAATCCGGGACCTCCGGATCGTGAGCCTAACGCTCAACCACTGGACCACGGAGGCCGCAAATGTTCTAAAAATGCTATTATTATTATAATTATATTATGCTTATGTAATAAAAACTTTTTTACCTGGCCTTTAGGCAGAAAGGATCAGAGTCTCCTGACTATTAATGAGTTTTTACAAACTTATTGTAGATTTGCCGGACAAATGGGAAGCGCTGAGGGCTCTCACTCGGTACAAAATTTAAGACAACAGGCCTGAGGGTGCCCAGTTGGGTGCTCAGGGCGTCGTCTGAGAGGAAAATATTCGAAAAAATTAATCGACTCTAGTGGGTCGATAGCGATAAGCGCCGAATGAGGGAAATCGTCGACCACACTGGCTGGGTCGGTATCGGGGTTCTGAAGGTTCGAGGTAGTCCTCGGGTCGTCGGGATCGTATATTAGGTACGTCCTGCGGGTACCGATATTTTTCAGACATTCCCGGGAACGCCATATGCACTGATTGGGACTAAGCTATAATTATAAGTTAATTCTACTAATTGAACAGGCGTCTGACTCAAGCCCCCAGTACGTAGGTACTACGGTTTGACGTAAGTAGATAATTCAATGCATGGAAATTACAATTTTATTGAGCTCACTCTTCGACCTTAGTCTTATTTTTTTGTGTCGGGTGTAACCCTTAGCCGTCCCCATTTGTCCGGCCAAGTTGTCAAACACAATTATAATGCATAATAGGTATAGATGTGAGTACTAAAATGACGGTTGATTATGAGTGGAACGAACATGGTGAACCCCACCTAATGTGGTATAACGACAGGAGGATGATGAGAAAAGATAACGGAAACTACAGAAACTACAACAGACCGAATCTCGCAGCCATATACAATACGTATGACATACTTAACTTTACATTTACTTACAAGATGTGGCTGAATAAAATATAACGATAGACTCGAAATGTGGCAGAATATTCCTGCGCGCCTCTGCCGCAGCCGCCGGGCGGTGGGGCGTGCGGGAGGGCGATAAGCGGCTTAACTCAGCACCCAAACGAGACAACGCCATACCACAGCCGTCCAAGAAAGACAGAGACATATATACTTACCTATATACAGCTACAAACACAACTGTATACTCTCAGCCCTGCGCGTTCCCGCGTTGAAAAGTGACAACTACGGTTTTCCCGCGCTCGAGAGAAAATTGTAGGTTACTCTATGGTAAGGTTGAAAGTCGAATACGCTTAATCTGCGCGTTACGCACCAAGTGTTGCCAAATGAAAATAAAAATACATTTTCCAGGGAATATCTGGCGGTACAAGTAAAGTTTGCGATGGTATAGCTATGGGTGTGTGGCCCACAATTTGCTACCGAGTCTAAACAGCTAATTTTAAAGAACTTGGTTAGAGTTGGTCGGTGAATTTTGAAGATTTCACCTTTTATTTTTTGGAAATAGTCCACGTTTTGTTCTTGTACGCAATTCCTATTTTCTTAAAGTTCCGGTCAATAATGAATTTGTTATATCGAATTATTTTCAGTTTGAGCTCGGAATGATATCCAACATTGTGTAATAGGTACCTACCTACTGTTAAACAGAACGTCTAATACATTTTTATTGTGTAAAAATCATTTTTTATTATTTGTTTCATGAAGAAATACAAAAGTACAAACAAATAGTAAAATTTTAAAACTAATAATGTAATGAATAAATTAAAATAAAAGGACTGGTTAACAAAAAAATACATTAAGTATCAGATTGTTTTGATTTGTTTTTTGCGCACTGGCTGAAAAACAAAAGAAAAGGGCAAATTCCTTTCTCGCCATTTTTTGAAGTAGAATTTCCGATTTTCCCTAAAACTAAATTTTTTTTTATTTATCTTTTTCCTGTGTGCCCGCGGTAGCTCTAAATTTCCTAAAACAGTACAATTAGTGTTTATATAAATAAAGTTTTACAATAGCTTCAATGAGTTTTACGACGTACATCTGTCAAAGTGTAGTTGCTAAGCATTAGTATAGGGATGTATCAGTCTAGATTAGACTAATCGATTCTGTTCTAACACTACCCATCTACTTACGTATTTTTTAAATCTTTTCTGTCTATTCGACCTCATCAGCCCTGGTATCATGGGTACTTTTGCGTCAAAGGCTCCTGACGTGGCTCATGTAACGACTACATACTTACCTAGCCGGGACCGACAATCGTGCCCTCCGAGGCACGGATCATCTTACTTTCGGTTGTTTTCGGACAATCGAGTGATCAGCCTGCATGCATCATAAAGATATTTTTGTGACTTTTCGCCACCGGGATTCGAAACCGGGACCGGGACATGTATGTTTTCAGTCACTTAATAAAAAATCCATATTCTTATCTTAGTTATATATAACCGAAAGAGAACAATAACAGTTCTGAAACTTTCAACATGGTGTTAGGCGTAAAGAGTATAGCAATATATCAAAAATCTAAATAGGGCAGTGGTTTCCTTCTTGCCTTCCGCCCCGCAGTACTCTGTCTGACGCGAGTGGGATGGCGCCCACGGCTTAACATGTCCTCCGAAGCACGAAATCATCTTACTTTTCCTGACAATCTGGTGACTGAAGCCTGCAAAGTCCTTACGAAACAAAAGACACAGAAAGTATAAGTACAAAAACACTTAAACGGTTTATAAACATCCCACTGCTGGGCACAGGCCTCTCCTCAATCAACCGAAGGGGGTATGGAGCATAATTCCAAAATCAAAATTCAAAAATATCTTTATTCAGTATGTAACATAGTTACACTTTGAATCGTCAGACTTCACCACGCTGCTCCACTGCCGGTTGGTGCAAATATAGGTACGTAAGTATACACACATACACATACATAAACTCACACCCATTTCCCACCGGGGTAAGCAGAGACTATGGAATTCCATTATTATAATAGATAATTCAATTAGATAGCACTGTCTACTAGTATAGCTACATTGGAATACGCAGGTGTCGAAACGTCAGTAACCTGATAGTGGGGAAGCCACACTAGACGAGGTAAGGCGAGGTCGACTGCACGGCCGAATAGTTCAACGCCTTTGCCTATTATATTGATGATATTATTGGCATGGACTTTGTAACACATAACATAACATAAGCTCACGACTATATGCTATATCCCAACTGGGGTAGTGAGAGGTACATCCATCGTAAGATGAACTAAGTACCCACACCTCACCGAGCTTTCTGTTAAATCAACGTGGTAGGTGGTGAGCCGTATCACCGTCTAGGTACAATGGTCGAGCCAACTGTGTTAATGGACTTTGTAAAAACAATAATACTTAATTCAAACACAAAATATATAGGTATTAATGATGTATTTATGAGGTATTTATGATGTATAGGGACCCAGACCTACGGGGTATAACGTAGAACCCTTGCCCAGGGATACGGGTGAATACCTCAACGGTTGCAGAGGCGAAGATGGGAGCCATCGGTACGGCAATGCACGACGAAAGGGGCAAGTCACAGGGACTGTAACCTGGAACCTGACAGAGGGCAGCAGTAGCTGTCAGTACTATTCAGAGGCGGAGGACAGGAGTTCTAGTACGGCTTTGTAATAGACTACTCTGGGCGCCATTCCACTTGCGTCAGACAGAGAACAGCGGGGTGGAAGGAAGAAACCACTGCCCTATTTTTCCCTAAAAAACTAGCATGGAAATGCTGCACCGACAAAAACGTGGCTCTTAAATTGATGATGATGTATCTGATCAAGTGGTCAGCGGTGAAGGAAAATATCGTGAGGAAACCCACATCCCCGAGCTAATATGACCTAATAGTATTAGGCTGATTTTCCCTTCGGGTTGGAAAGTCAGGCAGGCAGGTCGCTTCTTTAAAAAAAACCGGACCTTCAGGTTAAGAAAGCGGACCCTGTGAAAAACGGGATAACGCTAGGGAGTTAGATATACAGGGTGTTAGTGACAACGAATACTGAGGGGGATGATTCAGACCATCCAACAAAACCAAAACATGACGACCAAAAAAAAATCATGAAAATTTTAGTGTTTAATTAAATTATTTTCAGTTCCATACTTTGGCGACGGAAAATTCAACTTGATGTTAACTCAGAATAATGAGCTGAATCATCCCCCTCAGTATTAGATACGATGTCACTTACACCCCGTAGGTATCTTACTGATAATACCTATTATCCACCTGCTTTGTAGGTTTACTTAGAGAATATTAAATAACATCTAATGATAGAACTTGCGGATATATTGATTCACAATTAGAATTACTTACAACATTGATTAATAATTATACTACTTTGGGCGCCATCTACTTGCGTCAGACAGAGGACTGCGGGGCGGAAGACAAGAGGGATACCACAGCTCTATTTTTTCCTGAAAGTAGCATGGAGAATGCTACACCGACAACCACACCGTGGGTCTTCAATTAGTGTTGATGTTAACTCAGAATAATCAGTTGTTGTTTTACCTAAATAAACTGTTTTATTATGATTATAACGACATCGATGCTTGAGGTCCATTTCGGAGCTAAATTTCGTAGTCGGCTAAAAGGCGACATAGCAATAATGAAATTTGACATTTGCGCATTAAGATGTGAATACGTGCTTTGGAGGACTTTTTTGACGTGACTTATTGTAGATTCGCCGCAAATGGCATTAACTATTTGGCCGGAACTTCGGAGGTCATATTAAGCAGTTTTCTTCGGTTTTCCTTCACCGTTGAACACGTGATAATAATTTATGGTCCAAACGTGAATTCTACCACGGCCGGAAATTCTAAGACATAACATAAATAATTAATAAATTAAATATCTTTGACAGTAGGTATTAAATTAATTGAGTGTGTTAGTATTAACACACACCGGACATTTCTTACAAAACACCTCGTTTTGTGCCAATCTGTCTCAAAAGTTTGTTTGCCACAGCACACGACCACGGCTATCTTCTAAACATCACTATTGGGTAGAATTTCTGAGAATTATACCTATTTTCTTAATCCATAACTTTTAGAGTCATTTTTCCGTAGTCGAGTTTTAGTTTTTAAACGTACTTATATATTTTTTAATTCTGAATGTCAATGGGATTCTTAAATCGTAAAAATGTATACATTGCCTTAGAAAATTTAATGTTCTTAAAAGATTTAGTGTTCTTATGCAATCAACTGATATGTATAGTAAGTAACATGTTTGATATACCACTTTAATCTTTCGAACGCCGGAACGCGGATCTCGACCAGACACAATGTAAAATCTATTGTGTCTGGTATCTCGGCATATGAGAGGTTAAGGCTGCAGTCTCCGCAAAACTGATCGCTGCGAGTTTTTGGTGACAATTATTTTCCTCAATACCAGTAGGCTAAGTAGTTGATGCCATCTGTGGCAAACCTACAATAAGTCACGTCAAAGAAGGCACAAAGCGTGACTGAAGTAGTAAATAAAACACGAAAAATGTATTTTATATGCATATATTCGGATTCAATATTTCAATAACTATCAGTTAATAATTAATACAACTTAAATTAAAAAAAATACACTGACTCTTCGAACGTCGTACAATTGAATGTACTTGCTTACTTCTAACTTAGCTATGTCCAAGCTTAAAAAGTACTATAAATTACAAATTTCATTACATATAAGTACTACAATTTGATTTGAAAAATAAAAATACAATTAACTAATAATCTCATAAGTGAGTTTTGAATTTAACGTATATTTTTTACATTGTTTAATTTTGAGGTTAGGTTAGGTTAGTTTTATGACATTGGAATTTAAATATTTTAAATTTACTGTATTTTACTTTTTTTGTCAACAATTAAAATAACCTCGATTTGTAAGTCTGGCAGGTTTATTTTATTAGCATTTTGATATAATATTTCTTGTCAAGAATTAAAATAACGTAATTATTTTTGAACTCTGGCAGTAAAGATTTCTTATTCAACACTGAATCGGCAAAATATATTTACCGTTCAGCCTTATATTTCGAAATATATCAAAGTAAAACACGGAACCTTACAAACTAGACAATATAAGTCACATATACATCCTCACACACATTTACAAATTTATTTAAAAATAAAGCTCTTACGTATAATTTATTTACAATAATAAAAACTATATTAACTCATTAATTTAGCGAATTCCGTCACTAAACATAGCCTAACTTCTTTTTAAATATAAATTGATATGACTGGGGTATTTTACAAGGAGGATTCAGGGACCAATATATAATAAGTAATATAAAAAAAGAAAATCTCTATACACTCTTCTAAATCAATGTAATCGGCTTTTTTAAATATGGCATAAAAAAAGGTTTTTTCGATACATACTTAGGCCTCCAAATTATTTTAAAATATTTTCGTTGATATTTTTTATTGACACTGTCCGCCATTTTGAAAATAATATTGATGTTGTAGGTCAAAAGTACATTTGTAAATTAGGTTTTAGGCAAGAAATGGTCAAAAATAGCTAATAAGTTGTACTATATTGATTTAGTAATTATGAACACATAGGCATTCAAAAGTAAATGTAAATATAAAATATCTGAGAATACTTAAGTACTTATATAAGATAATTAATATTGTACCGTAGCATGACACCAAATTCTTGCCTAAAAATAATTTACAATAAGTAAAAATGTGAGAACAACAATTTATATCTTCAATGAACAAACAAGTGTTTGTTCGGAAAATCGAGAGTTTATTTGCAACGAAGAACCATGTTGTTAACTTTTATACAACTGATATGTACACGGCATATATTCCGAAAATTTTCAATTTAACCTCAACATTTTGGAAAAAGTGCAGCGTAAGTTTCAAGTGACAAAACATTGAAGGGTCTATTGAAAATTTTCCGAAAATATGATCTTGACAAAGATGATAAATTGATAAAATAAGTTGCGTTTTGTGATAAATCTGTTGATTTTAATTCTGAATGTTTGTTATAATTCACACATAGTTATTTAAAGCGGCAATAAAATGGCAACACTGATAAAAACGTATTAGTAACCGGATAATATATACTGTACCTTTATTGCCACTTTATATTAGTTTCCGAAAATTATTTTAGCAGATGACAAACTACGGTGAGGACGCAAGATGGCCTATCAATCGTGCAGTAGCAATATAAACTCCCGATCTCCCGAACTATCGCCTAACTTTACACAATATTTACAAAATAACCTAAGAAAGACTAGAGACACTACACCATGTTAATCCCGTACTTTTCTGGCGCAAAGTAACTGTTCCCTGAATTTGAGAAGTTCGAAATTTGCGAGGCTTGAAGCATGCTCAGGTGTGGCGAATTCTGGGTTTGGTTTTCTGGGGATTCAGGGCCTGAGGATAAGATGTTGTGGTGGGACGGCCAAGCGGCGGGAGGGGAGGGGTTGCCGAAGGAAACCTGGTTGTAAAGCTGGTTGCCGTTCGTAGTCAGGTTGTGGCTGTGGTGGCTCCCGTGACTCTGGTTGACGGAGGAACCGTTGAAGTATTCCATCTGGAAGAGAAAGGAAGGTCAAAATAAGTTTAAATAAATTAGGTAAGTACTCAAATATCTTGACGCTAGGTTAAAGTCAGTTAAAATAGCAAGAGTAGCGAGACATTCCAACAATGTGTTCAAAAATATAATGAAACAATGACGTGCCAAAACAAAATACAAAATCTCTTTTTAAAATTACAGCTATGGACCTCTTTGTTAAATGTGAAGATTAGGTAACAAAATATGATACAAATCTTATGATTAAATGTAACATACAAAATACAATTATTAGTGAAATAAGTAGGGTATTATAATTCTAACTCACCTGGCTTGGATAATACGGCGAATTATAAGCGCTCTGTCCGTAGCCCTGATGGTGATGGGACGTGGAGTAGCTCCGGATGTAGTCTGAGCTGCCCGGCCAGTGGAAGCTGTTGTAGCTGTCGGGGTGGTACACGTTCCCCGGCCCATTCAGGCTCTGAGGAGTTATCGGGGGTGAGGGAGTCGTCATTATCGAGGAGTTCGACCCTAGAGGCGTCAGGTTCCCAGTCAGACGAGAGCTGTACTGGTCCTTCACTAAACTACTGCCAAACGACTTCTCAGAATAGTCAATCTTGCTAGAATAGTCCAGCCTCTTTGGACTGCTATACAACTCTTGCTTAGGCGTCACCCCGTAACCGTGCACATTGGAAATGGAATCAGAAGGCGAGGAATCCTTCGCACTGATTCTCAGACTATCATTGTTGTAATGATGCGATAAAGACGTTAAACTATTATTCTTGTTCGAGTCATAATTAGAAGGGGTAGATTCCTTCTTACAAATAACATTAATTGGGGGACTTACAGAAGTCGTGGGGGTAATAGGCAGGTTGGGGGAAGTTGTAGTAATGCTAGAAGAGTTCTGCGTTGTCGACAAACTGGAGTTGGTGGTGGTTAAGGATTTGCTGGTGGAGATTTTGGAGGAGTTTGTGGTGGAGGAGCCTTTGAGGGAGGAAGAGGAGGAAATTGAGGTTTTGGAGGTTGACGAGGACTTGCTAGAGATCTGCGTGTTGGACTGCTGCTGCAGCTGCTGTCTGCATTTTGCTCTTCGGTTCTTGAACCAAACCTGTGGACAAACAGAAATTATATCAATCAATGGCATATAGTATCGATCGCCGTCTACTCGCAAAGATGAATGGCAGTACATTCAGTGGCCAACGTTAGGATTATCTTTCATTGTTATAGCTTTATTGTCCTAAAATTATGTTTAGCAAAACAAAGTGATACAAATCTGCTCATTGGACCTAATTTGAAACTACTTATAGGCATTATGTTAATAACTTTCGAAATAGGGTTAGCAATTACCAAATTTTGATCAATGACAATAAATTGAATTTTCTAGATGGTTATGCCACGATGATCTATAGGTACTTACAGAAATATATAGATAATAAAAATGAAGCGTATATTAATAGTATATGTAAGTTCACTTGCAACTCTGAACACTTTATATAAGTATGAAATAAACCAGCTAAATATAAAACCATATTGCATTATTACTAGGTAACCATATTGTCTCAATACATTTCACACCCCACTGTATATCAACCCTAAATGTAACAAATTAAATTACAGTGGCAACACTAGCAACTAGTACGGTTCAATTACATCCTCTATTTGTCTATTGGCTTATTTGTGATTTATGGCGGGAAAGCGAGTGGTGCGAGGCGAGAATTTCGTGAGTTATCATAATTGTTCGTTGGGGTTGCCAGAATTGGCAATTAAAAGTGTTAAAAATATTGCCCCGGAAATGTTTTCAAAGAGTCTCTGTTTGACTGGGCGGTAGATGATCAAACTATCGTCCATATAATCAATCATCATGCGTGAAAGGAAGGACACTATAAGTACCTTGTTTAAACTGAAATCCTTATAATGAGAAAAAAGGATCGAAATTGCAACTCTATTGTAACAACCTTATTGGTTGACATCCTCTATCGAAAAAGGCCAAATTAACACAATTCATCTAAAAAAGGAATATTGCTATTTTACATTTGTTGACACTGCGCATTCATGTGCGCCAATGTCAAATTGCAATATATATATATATATTGTTTTAGATGAATTGCTTCAATGTGGCCTTTTTAGTTTCCCAGTTATAACTGAAAAAAAAAATAGAATAGATTATGGATGGGCAGCTTTTCATAATATCGTGACCTTCCTCCAGTGGTATTAATACAAAGTACATAATTAAGGCTTTTCAGAAATAAAGACATTATTATAATGATAGGCCCCGATTCCTGCAGACACCTCTTAATTTTATTTTAAGACATTTTGTTACCCACTGAAAAGGAAAGGGACGGGAGATTGGCAACTGTTACTTTTAAAATGAATGAATAGCCTGGGGTAATTATAAGGCATCTCGCTATTACGCAACCCGTTTCACGTGTGTCAACTTAATTCTGTCGGGTTATTAGCCAATATAAAATTTTGGAAGAGTTTTTTAAATTTCTGCCTAAAATTGACGTGTGTTCCATGAATTGTATGCCTGTCGATCTTCCCTTTTCCTTTCGGCGGATAAGAAAATGACAGGTATAACTTAAAATAAAATAAGATGGTGTGTACGGTCACGAGCATTAATATGTATACACTTTGGTACCATGTCACATTAACTTTTTTGACAAATTGAACTGTAATTCTCACTAAACGTCAAATGTGTTAGTGCGACAGAGTCCTAAAGTGGGTACATTATATTGCTTATGACTGTACTGGAGTCAGCACCAATATATACTGAACCAGTCAATGAACTCCATCCTAATTACCATGCATCATCACTAGGTATACCACATGTAGCGTATTAATACATCCCATCTGTTGCAAGTAATATTGTATGTTGTATTCATGGGTAGAATGCTCTTTTCTATAAAACTTATTAACCCATTATAAGCTTGATACAATAGGGAACAAATGTTCGGAATTTGTATGCAATGGGTATAGTTAGGGAGGATGGATGGCGCGAAATTATGGTTTGGCTGCATTAAGTGTTTGTTCATGTAAAAAAAAATATTTCGGTTTTGATTTTAGAATGCATTATTTGTAAGTAAACGATGCCTTCGATTGGAGGGTTAAATAGTGCTGTAAATACGTAAAAGTTCGAGTTTTTAATTTTGACACAGATTAAAAACATTTGATTTGAAGTAAATCATGTTTTTTGTTTTATTATATAGACCCGTTTCTTATCTAAGTAGGTAAGTACTTTTAAATATACCAGACACTTTCAAAAGCTCACTTATATACCTTTTTTTCACCTAAACATAATGAATACCTACCTATCACAGCCATAGCTATTTTTCCAGCCAGTAACACTAGCTAACTCTATAACTAGCCGTAACTGGATTTAACCGGCTACAACTGGGTACACTGAGTATAATCTGGAGTGCGTATGAGTTGGCACGTAGCGACCCTTCTCAACGCGGGGTGTTTGCAATGACGTTGTCGTTATACGACCAATGCAACTTTTTGACCTATTATTTTGCGACTTTGTTTGCAATGAATGAGGGATTTTCCAATCGGCGTTCCCCAAAAACACGATAGATGGCGTTGTTAAGTTTTTTCTTCGTTAAAACTTCTTTCATGGATAACAGACATATGCATCTTTTATCTTTGATTTTGGGTATAAATGATGACCCTTTTTATTACACCAAGGTACAATTACAACATCCACCCATTATCTTCTTCTTCTTCTTATCGTGTGGGTCGTGAGGTAGAATACCAACCTCATCAACCCTGTTGTCAGGGTTATAATTGAGCCGCCAAAGGCCCCTGACATGGCTCATGTAACGATTACTCACTTACATCAGTAAATAGTAACCGGGACGAACGGCTTAACGTGCCTACCGAAGCACGGATCATCTTACTTTCGGACAATCAGGTGATCAGCCTGTAATGTCCTAACCAAACTAGGGATCACAAAGTGATTTTTGTGATATGCCCCTACCGGGATTCGAACCCGGGGCCTCCGGATCGTGAGTCCAACGCTCAACCACTGGACCACAGAGGCCAATTATTATTCCGATCAAAATAAAAAGAAGCATAATAGGCAGCAACATCATTCTATACATAATATGATCCAAATATCAAGCAACAATTTGTTTTATATAATAATATGCTTCTGCCATTACATTACGTTTTTGAATAATTATGTACCCCAGCAATGAGAAAATAGGTAATTATTAAGTTAAAAGTGAACAACGCCATCTATCGTGTGTTTGGGGAACGTCGACTAGAAAGTTACTCATTGAAATTTTTAATTCAGTAAAAAAATATCGAAATAGTTGTCAAGGAAAATAACATTCGCTTTTCATAATGAACTTTCGGAAGGTAGGTAATTATTTAAGGAGAGCTAGTATAGTTCATTTACGAAGATTTGTCAGGTCCGGTTTTTTACAGAAGCGACTAGGCAGACCTTCCAACCCGGGAAGGGAAAACCAACCTAATCACATATCTCTAAAACGTTTTTCTCGGGAATGTGGGTTTCCTCACGATGTTTTCCTTGACCGCTCAGCAAGCAGGTTTATCAGTAAGTGATAATAAAAAAACTAATATAAGTAGCAGTTAGTTATTATAAATCAACGCTAAGCATGACGATTATTATCATAATCTTGAGATAACGTTATCACTATGGAGTCGAAATCCACAGATTAAAAATGCCTGTTAACAGTTAGATAATATGGTTTAAAATAATCCTTAGTAATGCTGAGCCACCCAGTATCAATTAAGTGAGTGTGAAGATAGGGTTGTTAGTAGATTTTAAGGGTTCCGTAAATTAATGTTTTTATTATTTTTTTATACTAGCTTAACTAATTTTTTTACTTGTAAATTGTCTATGTTGCTCTTGATTTCGAATGTCTCATAATATTCACTAATAAAATAACTTTATGAACTGGAGTCTTAGCCTAGTACCTACCTGCTACTTTCTGCAGTAGATATTAAGTTATAGGGACGCTATGAGACTGTAAAGTTTTCAACTATTGATGACACATATAGGTACTTAAATATTACTTATAAACCAAGAAAGCAGCATCACAAACACATAAGAAATATCACCTTTTTATTTACTTCTCAAATAAAGACGAATCCCAAAAACCAAACATCTCCCATCGAACGCTAACGGTTGAATGACATAATTCGTTCAAATCTCACTTCCTTACACGACTGCAGCATTAGCACCAATCAAATTACGTGATTTGAAAATCGAATCGTATTGTTTGACAGTACATTAACGACGTAACAAGGTTATGGCGCCCTTCTCAAAAGATTCGCTTTGAGTATGATTTTAAACTCGAGGGGGAATATTTATTAGGATGCTTTTGGGACGGGTATGCCGTATGCATTCTAGAAGATAGTGGTTACATTTTATTTTAATATGACAACTCTTTTATAGTGGCGTACGATATACATAAACAGCCTAGATACGTCCCACTGATGGGCACAGGCCTCCCCTTAATCAACCGGAGGGGCTATGGAGCATACTCCACCACACTGGTCCACTGCGAGTTGGTGGAGGTGTTTTTACGGCTAATAGCCGGGACCAACGGCTTAGCGTGCCCTTCAAAGCACGGAGTCATCTTACTTTTTCGGACAATCAGGTGATTCAAGGCTAAAAAGTCCTTACCAAACAAAGGACAGTCTCACAAAGTGATTTCGACTATGTCCCCATCGGGAATCGGACCCGGACCTCCAGATCGTGAGCCTAACGCTCTAACCACCAGACCACGGAGGCTGTGAGTGTACGATATAAGCACTATAATTTTATTTTTGTGTGTGCTAGGCTACTAGGTATATTAATTTTGTGTCAAAATTGGCACCAAAACCGTCCAGTCCATTGGAGTAGTGTGGTGGAGTATGACTATGTTCGGTACTCACTCTTATTTCGTCCTACCAGACAGCTTCCAGTTGTTCAGCCAAATTAAAATCGTTTTATAAATACAAACTTATAATTAATATCTTGCTATACATTTATAATGATGCTGATTCCAGATGGGTTAAAAAAGCAATTCATCAACATTCAGCATTCAACGAAGCAATTAATCTCAAAAAGCAATATTGCAATTTGACATTTGCGCCTATAAAACTAAGTGCGCAAGGCAAACAAATATCAAACAGCAATATCGCTTTTTTAAGTGAATTGCTTCGATGGGGCCTTTTTAACCCCCCATTATACATCATATAATTTTATTTAAGTTACAGATACCTGTGATTTTCTTATCCGCCGAAAAGGAAAGGGACGGCGACAGGCATAATATTTACGAAACACACGTTAATTTTAGGCAGAAAAAAAACCTGCCAAAATTTTATATTGGCCAATAACCCGACAGAATTAAGTTGACAGCACACGTCAAAAGGTATCCATACCAGCGATGTTTCTTTTATTCACCCGGGTTATTTATTAATTCACTCATCATATTAAAAAGTAGTTGTCAATCGTCCGTCACTTTGCTTTTAATTTTGTATAAATTAAAATAAATTTAAGTGCTGTCTATAGGAATCCGAGTCTATACCTATTTAAATAAATGAATAACCCGAGGGAACCCTAAAGCGTTGTTTACGATCAAAGCTTGATCGCGACTCATTAGATCGTCCAGTTTGCGCCACCCTAGCAATTAGTATACCGATCATATCTGATGGGCTGATGCCAATTAAATCTGAAGAGATCTGTCAGTGCTGTTTGATGGGAGATGATAGATAGTCATCAGCGAGGAGTAATAATTCTATTTAATTACTATTACTTGTCACAAAAATAAAAATCATTTAAACTGTAAGTAAATCTTTTACTAAAAGTTCAAAATTTCCTTGCATTGGACGTGGGTAATAATTTTTTTACGAAATGGCAACGCAGGGCGGGATGACGTCAGCTGGGCTAACCTTGAAATGCTAGCTGTCAGTTTTGAGCATACCTGGTTTTCTTATACCATGACCTAGGTAACGGATAGGGAGAGGGGGAGGCGCTTGACGCGCTCCCATGGGCGCTGGGCCCCAAAGGGCATCCGCCGGCGGGGACACGGTTGTGTGCAATTGCGTTCCCGTATCCCCGCCACACGGCGGCAAGGAGGAACACCGTAGGGTTTCAGTGGGTATACCTATACCGGGTGGCGACACCTGGGGAGTCCCACATAACCAAGTCCCCCCCACCGGGCGGCGTGGTATGCGTAACGCATTTCCCAACGTATATAAAAAAAAAGGTAACGGATAGGGACTAGACTACAGTCCCTCCGCCCAAATATGCAGATTATTTATCTAATTCTTACCTGCACTCGACTTTCAGGTAGATTGATCTTCAGCGCAACCTCTTCCCGCATGAAGATGTCAGGGTACCGAGTCTTGCCGAATAGAGCCTCTAGGACGTCCAGCTGGGCCCTCGTGAACGTGGTTCGTTCCCGGCGCTGCTTCCGCGGGTTCACACCTGGCGACAAGTAATAGTCTTCAAAAAAACAATTATATTTAGTTCTTATGACACGCACAGATCGACAAGAAAATAGAACAAAAAAGTAATTTAAAAAAATTAAACCGAATTAATAATCCGCTAAAATAAAAGTAAGAAATAATATTCAAATCCAAATTAAAAAATATCTATATTCAGTAGGTAACATAGTTACACTTTGAATCGTCATTTTTTAAATAACGAACGTTTCATCCGCCTAAAACTACTGCAGCGTCTTACAATCTGCATGGGTGCATGTCCAGTACTGGGGTTTGAACCGGTGCCCCCGTTTCAGAAGCAAGCCGGTGACTTACAAGACCTCAGTGACATAAGATAGCATCAGACCTGTATCCCCGTGCCTTCCGAAGCACTTATCTTACTTTCGGACACTCGGGTGATCAGCCTATAATGTCGTAACTGATCACAAAGTGATTATTGTGATTATGTACTCATCGGGATTCGAACCCGGGAACCCAACGCTCAACCACTGGACCACGGAGGTCGTTACTCGGAGTTATAAGCAGATGACCATTCACAGATCGATAATAGGCAGTTAATTCATACTTTATAACTAGGGAATGTTCCCATTGGGAACTTATGTAAAACGAGTTTATAGCAACCAGAGTAGGTACAAGGAAGAACAATTATGTAATTGTCATTTTTTTATATCTTGCAATATAGCATTTTCTTTTTTTTTTCATTCAAAAAAATAACTCTTTAATAGTAAGGACACGGCTTTTTGGCGGGAACGGGAACGGGACAGTTGCTTTCTTCATTGAATAATCTAAATAATTAATACGAAGTGGTGTTTTGTGGTTAATTATCGCATTAAGTTAGTCGGAAAACATTCGCGATATATATATTCAATAATCAAAGTGTACCTATCTATATTCGCTTCGTGCCAACAAGCCGCTTTATAACTCGAAGGTTTATGCGGACTTTTGAGTTAATTCGTTTGGGGATCGGAGTAGGAGTCTGCTCCGAGGGTAGGGGCTTAGGTTTCATTATTCATCGTCATCACCTTTCATCATTAAGACATGGCTATAAAAAAAATACATAAGACATGGCTGTATATGACCATAGTTCCCTTTACCTTGCCCTTCGGGTAAAAACCAAAACAAAAAACAATGCACATCACTGTTTATGACACCAAAAGACCAGTTTTGGAACTAAATTAAAAGAATAACGTAACACAGAAGTCGACTCGCATATTAACATAATTACATTATATTAATATGAAATCATAAATAGCTTGAGATGTAGGAATGCGATGACTAACTAGTTTTTAGAATACAAATATGTAGATACATAAATTGTAAGTTTTTGACACCAATTTTACTGGTGATGTTAAGACTATTTCTATTAAAGTTTATTTGAAAAATATTCAGATAAGCTTTGAGATTAAAAAAGTCACATATAGCATTACGCCTGCATCCCCGAAGGGGTAGGCAGATAGAGTATGCACAACCACTCCTCGCCAGCTCCGAAAAAACAGAAAGCCAAATAAAAAAAAAAAATTCGTTAATTTCTAAAATATGCTATACTTCTCTTTTTCTCTCTTGTTCTGAGGTCAATGACCGTCCCTATCACCTTGGTTTCAGGGTTAGTATTGAGCCACCAAACGCACACATACTTTTTATACTTAGGTAAATAGCTCCCGTATCCGAAGCAGGGATCATCTTACTTTTGTAAAATCGGGTGATCTGCAAGCTAAATGTCGACTCCACAGTTTCCTCTGTCCTCTGTTAGTATAACAGGTAGCTATGATTAGCATATTAATATTTATATTCACACGGCAACCAGGTAGGCAAGTGATTCGATTAACTTGATCAGTTGAACATAAACCCGATTGCAGTGACATAACCTCATAATAAACGTACTTTTAGCTTTAACAGACATAACAAAGCATCACGCCTGTATCCCCAAATGGGTAGCCTCTGAATATTTTACAAATAACTTTAAGAGAAATAATCTTAACATCACTAGTAAAATTGGTGTCAAAAACTTACAATTTATGTATCTAAGTACATATTTGTATTGTTATAACTAGACTGTAAACCAACTTAGAACCTGCGACACAGCGCTGTTTGCTTCGTCACGTGCCTTACGCTCAACTACTGGACCACAGAAGTCGTTACTCTTCTCGTTATCGTGTGGGTTGTGAGGTGGAATACCAGCCTCAACAACCCTGGTGACAGGGTTACTATTGAACCGCCAAAGGCCCCTGACACGGCTCATATAACGACTACTTACTCGTCTTTTTTTTTTGACGTGACTTATTGTAGATTTGCCGCAGATGGCATTAACTACTTGGCCGGACAAATGGGAGCGCTGAAGGCTCTCACCCGGTACAACGTGTCGTCTTAAAAGACAACAGACCTGAGGGTGCCCAGTTGGGCGCGAACCTCGGCTCAGGGAACTTTCTCGTCGTCACTTATAAATAACATTAGATGGCATACCAGTAGCGTGTCAGACGTTATTAACAACCTTGACAAGTTAAATTATTTGAATCGTTTGAATCCTAGATGTGGGAACTATAATTTATATGCTAATTTATACTGTAGCGATTTGTAAACGTTATGTTTTTTATGTTACTGTTTAATTATTATGTCACTTGAATTTGTAATTTGATAAGACGGAAAAGGTAAATATTACATACTACCAATTGAGTAAATTTGCACAGCAGAGTTTTCGCTAACATAGTTGGCTCGATCATTATAGGCTATACAAGGTGTTAGTGACATCGTAACGAATACTGAGGGGGATGATTCGGACCATGATTCTGAGTTAATATCAAGTGGAATTTTCCGTCGTAAAATTCAATTTTTTTTTATAGTTTTATAAAATTATTTTCGATTGTATACTTTCATCTTTATGCATGGAATCATCCCTCAAAGTTTTCGTTACGTTGTCACTAACACCGTGTATAATATGGGAATTTATTAAAAACATCATAGAAGGGCAGCTACAAGGAAAGAGAGGAAGGGGAAGACCAAGAAGAGCTTACATGGAACAGATTACAGAGAAGGCGAACGTCGTGTCTTATAAGGAAGCGAAAGAATTGGTCTTTGATAGACAAGAATGGAGAATGCTACACCGACAAGAGCGTAGCTCTTAAATCAGTGGTGATGAATATAGGATAGAAAAAAAAATGTCAAAAATGTGTAAAATCTTAGGACTTCGTATCAACAGTGGCTGCAAGTTGTCTTTGATTACTTGTGGCTCTGCCCACCCCATTTGGGATTACGGGCGTGAGTTTATGTATGTATGTATGTAAAAAAAAATGTTTGGAGGCGGGAGATTGTTTTCCGGGATATCTGTGTTTTCGAGGATATGAAAAATACGTTGATGAAGTTTTGGCTGTTGTAGAATTATAGAATTGTTTTGTATGCTAGTAAACGGAAAGTACTACAAAAACACAAGGCGTTTGATTGTAACTAGTGTACCTTAACTACTTGGCTGGACTAATGGGGAGCGCGGAGGACTCTCACCTGGTATAAAATTTAAAGCATGAATGCCCAGGCAGTTAGGTGTAAACCTCGGCCACAGATCATATAATACTAATGTACCTCAGGTTAGTATTATGTGATCTGTGGCCACCAGCTCACGGCATCGTCTGAGAGGAATTAATTATATTTGAAAGAATCAATCAACCTTAGTGGGTCGATAGCGATAAGCGATGCAAGAGGGAACACATCGACCACGCCGCCGGCGGGGTAGCGGACGATTACAATGTATGCAATATATCTCATAATTTTTTTTCGTTTCAACTAGACAACCCAGTTTCCATCACAAATTCTTTCAACCCAAACCTTACCTATCTTTGACCTTAAAGACTCATCAGTCAAAGAAGCATACAAAGAGACAGAACGCAGGCTTAGAGTTGTAATCCTCATAGAAATTAAAAATCATTAAGTGGAAGCCATTTTTCAAGTGTAATTATAATATATGTTTAGCCGTCATGTGAGCGTATTTCTTTTAAGAGTAATTGTTACTTATCTATATATAAGTTATGCTTGTTTAGTGGGTATTACATTAACTACGTTTTAAAATTAATGTAAAACTCACGAAAAAAACATGTTTTTGACGTGTTAACTTTACCTATTTATCTAGTTATAAGGTTTGATTTTCCATACTGGCTTCAGTTTACTATGAGTCTTAAAATTGTCGAAATGAATTTCTCTCGAGATTAAAATTACTAAAATAAATATAAGAAAACGGGGACAAAAGTACTTTTGTAAATATTGGATTGTATCGCGTAATCTTATATTTTGTTACTTACTTATTTTTTGGAACCAACCCCTTTGCTCCCCATAGTACACGACGTACTCCTTCATTCAAATTTAGAACATCCAACTCAAGACAGACTGCATGTCTGCCCGCGCTTTTGTCAGCCATAGACAAAATCACAGACTAAAATAATATAGCATACACAATAAACTTTACCAGAGACAATAGACGTGACATAGTCAAGAGTGAGTTTTATTTTCATTTATGGAATGCGTTATGTTTTTGTTCGGGATTACAAGGTATCTTTTGAAAAGATTTGGTAGCTGTTTGTCCAATGCTCGTATTTGTTTAGTTTAGTTTAAGAGAGTGAATGGTTTAAATGAATCGTGGCTTGAGACTTACGCTTTAGCTTTTGACCGTGCTCCTAATGTTGAAAGTAAATTGGTTTTGGTTTGTAAATGTCATATTTGTATTTTGTACCATCTCGTTTGTTATCTGCTGATGTAAGGACAGGTCAAAATTGTTATAGAATTAAATGTAGCTCCAAAAAGCGAAAGGATGACCGTGATGGATGAGATAATGAGTTGTCATAAGGTACATAATTTTTCAAATAATAAGTTGAGTAATATAATAGCAATTTTTTTATACATCAATGGCTTCCCTTGATGAAATATTTGTATTTTTTTAATTTCGATTGCTATAAAATTGAATTTTTAAATGGAAATGGCTCTTTTGGTAACATGTGATATGTTACATCCCTTTTTGTATTTTGAAATATGTAGGTAAGTATAAAACTATCATGTATCTGGGAACACGGGAGTGCCCTCGCTAAGTCGAGCAAAGCGAAGCGCAAGGCAGGGCACTACCTACCTTTTCTCGAAACGTTTCGTCGTTTTTTTGAACACTCATAACTCAGGTTTGGATTACTTATACCAGATAAACCAAATTCTCAGGAAATGTTCTTACGTACATTTCTGTTTTTGTAAGTTTAATATTTTTTGCAACTGTTTATTTACCTAATAAGTACTTCATTGTTTTGTCAGATTTCAAGGTAGGTTTATATAATAAGATGTAAGTATCATCGTCGTGTGAAATGAAGATTTCTTTCTCGCTTTAATTCGCTCCATGACCACTACGTATAAGGTCACATAACCCAACCAATTTTTATCTTACAATAACTTTTATTCCAAACAGACGTCATATGAAAAAGCGACTCCGAAACGGATCCGCTCTGTATCAAAATCGTTATTAGACCCTTCAATCGCTCGCATACGGATTAAAAATAAAAATAATGACACATCCATTCGAAACTCGTCCATTCAACTATTACAAACAAACATTTCATACGAAAACTGTCACATTATAGAAAAGTGAAAATAAAACAGACATCTGTCTCTCTCTATTGTGCTCGAGAGTTGTAAGTTAGAAGGGGACGGATGTATTTCAATTGTCATCGCTGACAATGGGGGCCTGAGCTAATCCTCGTGACATGGCGACGTTTTTTCGAGCTTCGATTTTTATCTCGCCGGCTGATTTCTGATAGGGCTACTGCATGTTTATGGTTCGGTTTGTCTATGGTCTGGTTTGTCTATGGTGCTAATGGTATAGTCGTGTAGAGATCTCGTTACGGCCGAATCGATAATTCCGAAAATGTGCTTCGGTTTAGATGCGGTTGATAAGGTTAAGCTGTTATGAGTGATCGATTTTTTTATTGGAAAAGATGGGCCGGAGAAAGCGTTGGGAGGTAGTTTTAATGTAGTCAAGTATTAATGGGCAAACAACGCCTTGAAAGTAATACTCTTTATGTTTATATAATGCAGAGCGTTTGAACTAACTAAAGAAAAGGTTTTTTGCCAGTGTACCTAAACATTAAATCAAGCAAGTAAGTAGGTACCTACCTAATTAGTAAGTTCAAATAATTAGCAGTCGAAATGTAAGGTTTCTATACAAAAACAAATGCGCAAAACTTTATTGGGCAACTTATAATTTTATTATAAGAAACATCTGGCATTTTTTTACATCTGTGCCATAAGTATACAAATAATGAATGTCTAAAAATATCGTTACGGATTATTAAGCCCGATTCCATGCATAAAATAAAAAGTTATAATCCCTAACATAAAACCAGTTCAAAGAAACGAAGAGATACGTAACAAATTAGCTATAAAAATAAACAGCACGCGCCAAAATCATCGACGAACCACAACACGGGAACAAACTTATTATTTTCCCGTTTTTCACGGTGTTTGACCCTCCGTCCCTACGGTGTACTCTGTTAATGATGTGTAAAATACTGTTTGGGGCTCCCTACAGCTGCAACGCACGCAACCATTAAAATAAAAGGAAAAAGCGGAATAAAAACTCTATGGTACTGCTGCTAGAGGCGAAATTTAAGATGGCGGTAGAAAATGGCGGCGCGTCAACTGTCAAGTTGACAATTCGCGAGGGAGCGGTAATGGGCGCGTTCGGATTTTAAACCTAGTTGTTGTTCTACCGTGGTTTTAGGTTTTCACAAGGGGTTCTTTTGGGTTTGCAGATGGTCGCTATTTGCTAGATTTTGCGAAGAGATGTTTGGATGATATTGAGATGGAGGCTGAAATAACGTAGAGTCGTTTGTTTGTCTTGTTCATGGTGCTTCTTTACCTGTCAGGAAGTTAGAGAAAGAACCTCATTATTAGACGTCGTAAATTCTATAAAAAAACGTAGTAATAGTAATAAGTCTATCTATTCAACAAAATTATTAATTTAGATACAAAACCCTAAAGCAATTCCTTTCCCCAGCAAATACCTAAACTAAATAGGTAGAAGCGACGCAATAACTCAGTTGCCACCTAACACAATATATTGCGTGATTTCACAATGTATTACCCAAATTATTATGTACCCTAGGAGAGTCGTAAATCAAGTTAACACATAAATTGTAACTTCGTACGACAAGTTATGACAGATCACCGCTAGGCGGTGTTGCCAACGTCTATTGTAGGGTTCTAACGTTGGGGAGAAATGTCTGGCTGAATTTATTGGTTATTATTTAAAAAATAAATAAGTATGCATAGATTTTATATAAGTATTTTTATTTATTGTTGATGACTGGCTAAGGCGAAGCCATTCAAGAAAGATAGAATTTATTTTTGTTTTTGGCCTGACGCATCGATTCGCAGAAAAAAAATGTCTTTTTCACATTTTACAGATTCTTTTTTCAAACGTTCCAACTCACGCGTTTACACGTTACCCCTTCAGACGAAGCTCCTGGCTATTCAGTTATTCTATTAAAATAAATCCACACCATAGGGTCGGCCATAATATACTCTATCCCTTATATTAGTATAATGTCCAACCCTAGTTGAATGGGGGTCGAGAAATTGTCGCAAATTGAAAGTTATCTGATAAATTATGGTTTATTTGTCACTGTGAAAACTATAGGGGCGGGGGTACGAATATGCTTGCTGCGAGTTCAGTAGTCATAGCATGGAGCCAGCCTATCGCGCGTAACATTCTAGATATGAACGAATGCTGATAATATTGGATACGATAAATAAACAATTCTATTGGTTAAAATTTAATATACTAACATGCGCGATATACGTGCATACTACGGTTACTGCACGGGTTGTGTTATAATGCGCAGCGCGATAGATACCGCGGATTTCGACGAAAATAAAGTCGAATGTTTTAGATAAATGTCGCGTTCGACTGTATTTGACGTCTGTAATATTAGTCACATGTCGTGCGATATACAATTTTTAACCTTTAACCCTTTTTAACCTATAACCTTTGCGAGTGAGTTGTACTTTTGTCTATCTGCTACAATAAACATTTCTTTATCGGATTTCACTTCTTCTTTTTCAGGGTCCACTTAACTAACCTGATGATTTGACCGGCTTTTTACAGAAGCCACTACCTGTAATCTGTACCTGTAGGATCGTAGTAAGTGGAATTTCGTGGCCTCTGCGTACCCAAATGGGAAATAGGCGTGAAGCGTAGGTATGTACAGTCATGAGCAATATAATGTTCCCACTGTAGGACTCTGTCGCACTAACTTATTTGACATTTAGTGCGACTTACAGTTCAATTTGTCAAAAAAGTTAATGTGAAATGGTACCAAAGTGTACCTATACCTATTAATGCTCGTGACCATACTACCTGTTTGACTTTCCAACCCGCGAAGGGAACATAGCCCAATTCAAGTTTGATGGTTAGGTCGCATCGCATATTCAGAAAGTCAAAGTATTAATTTATTTCTCAGGGATATTAGTTTTCTCTCGACATTTTCCTTTACCCGTGAACACGGATAATCATTTAACAAAACACGAATTCGAAAACAATTCAATTACAACAATGTTACTTCAAAATTAAACATTGCACTGATATTATCTAAACACAACAACAAAAAAAATGTTGTAACTAGTTTAAAATAAAAAGTCACTGGATGGATTTGAAGATACTTTCACCATGTTACGGCTTAATGTCGGATTAAACTGAGGTGGTTTATATCACTAGACTGTCGCGGGCGGGCGTTAGTCTTATAAAACAGATAGATAGATAGATAAAATCTTTATTTAGGTAAGTAAATCAATATTTTGTTAGAAGACCGCGTAAAAGATGGTGTGAAGACCTCAATGCTTATCGGAGGGATCGGCCGGAGATTGCGCAAAATCGAGAGGAGTGGAAAAAAAATAAAGGGGAGGCCTTTGCCCAGCAGTGGGATCGAATAGGCTAAATAAGGCTCAATAAAAAATAGGCTCAATTATTATTATTTTATGGATTTTATTCTATAACATTGTTTTTCTGTATTGTTTTGTAATGAATGACTTTTTGATTTGGAAAGAATAATTGTTATTTTCGTTAATTTATTTTAGTTTAATATTTTTTTTTAATAATAATAATAATAATTTAATATCTTCTTGTCATTATTATTTGCATGTTATAATTTTCATAACTAAAAATGTTGACTTAATGCTAAATGCTGACCATCTGCAAACTGTACCTACCATTTTAAGGCGCATAAATGAATTATGAATTAAGATAAGTATGGCTGAAATGTCCTTCACGACGCGATGGGCTTATGTGATGGGTTCTATAATTGGGTAGTTTCCTAGGTTGAAGATAAATTATGAAATTCTAATTACTAAACAAAGGCAGATCTAAAGGTGACAAACAACGTTTTATTTTTCTTTTTAACTTATTTATGAATTTTAATAAAGTAAAATGTAATAATAAGAGCATTTGTGCGAATGTTACAATACGAGAACATTTTAGCGAGCATTCTATCGAGTGTTCTTGCTCGTAATAACGTTCATAGCAATGTTTGGCTCTATGAAAGAAAGAAAGAAAGAAACATTTATTACTCCCGGACACCACACTATGCTTGTCTCGACAATTGGCCTAATAAGAATATTAAATGAGAGCGATTGAAAACTGAAGACAAGGCACTGGCCTAAATTGGATATTGAAAACTGAAGATAAGGCTTAGGCCTATTTTGATCGTGATTTTCGAATATGAAATTACTAAAGTCAAGGCTGTATGGTCCTCAGATTTTTGCCTGCCTTATATAAGGCGAATTTAAACAACAACAACAATCGTTGTTCAGTTCGACAAATATAAAAACGGCGAATGCGCGATGTTCTGTTACAAGTGACTTCAGCATTCACTTTTCTATCAACACCTTATAGTTTCAAATTCTCAATTAAACTTTTTACTCAAAAGCCCTTTAAAAAGCGCAACAGAGAAGTTGAATATCTCCGTCTCTTTCCAGGATTAACTTATCAGAGTGCAGTAGCGTAAACTTGCGGGCTGAGTGGCGCAGATAAAGGGTCTGGGGTTCGACGCTTGGGGAGATTGTTACAGTTTTTTTTTGAAGTAAGTGGTTGAAAATTGGGGGGGTGACGATTTGTTTCTGAGAAATAACTTACAACGTAACAGTTAGATATTGTTCCTTCTTTTTTGAAGTCGGTTAAATATGGGACATTTTTTTCAATCATATTAGGGCCTGCGCGTTGGAAATACTTAAATTAACTTCATTATTAATAACTACAATATTACAACTACAACACATATAACTAAACATAACTATATATTATAACTACATTATTTACTTCAATGAGGGTTTTTTTCCAGGTTACGTTTCAGATCCAAATATCAAGCATAAATTATTTTTATATATAATTCTGCATTAACATTATATTTTTGAATAAAGAGAAAATAGGTAAGTAAGTAAGTAAAATATTTATTTCCTCTACAAATAACATTGTTCTTATACTAATTTACAATTATTTTATAACATGAACATTAATAAGCGGTATATAAAGCGAAAGTTGATAGTAGGGCTGGCAGAGGAAGACCGAGAAGGACTTACATTGACCAAATTGGAGATGTCCTTAGAAAAGGTTTAATACGATCTACTCTGAACCGGCGTGCGTAGAAGCGATTGATGAATGTGGAGGAAGCAAGAGAAGTGTGTCAGGATCGAAGCTAATGGAATTCTATATTCTCTGCTTACCCCGGTGGGAAATAGGCGTGAGTTTATGTTATGTATGTATGAACATTAATAATATTTGTAGAGGCTGTGTGTGTGTGTGTGTGTGAGCGTGCGTACTTGAGAGTGTGTGCCTGTGCAAGTGTGAGAGAATAAAAACCACCAGGGGCCTGTTTAATAAAACTTACAATTGTAAATTACAATGACAATTTGATGTACATTGCGGAGTGTGTGATCACGAGTATTTTGCAGTTTCATATTAGCTACGTAATGAACAACAAATTGTTGTAATTTACAATTGTAAGTTTTATTAAACAGGCCCCAGGTATAGCCCTACGTCTATAGGTAACGATCAGGTTAAATATATACAAAGGCATCTATTATTATGTTTGAGGAACGTAGCCAGGTCCCTCATTGAATGAAAACGAGGTTTTGTTGAGGAAAATTACAATGTGACGACGATTTATGATCATCATCACCAGACCATTAACGTCCTCACTGCTGGGGCACGGCCCTTCCCTATGGATGGGGAGACCGGGCCTTAAACCATCACGCGGGCCCAGTGCGGATTGATGGTTATTAACGACTGCTAATGCAGCCGGGACCAACGGCTTAACGTGCCTTCCGAAGCACGGAGGAGCTCGAGGTGAAAACTTTTTTTTTGTGGTCACCCATCCTATGACCGGCCTTTGCGAAAGTTGCTTAACTTCAACAATCGCAGACCGAGCGCGTTTACCGCTGCGCCACCGAGCTCCTCCGATTTATGATCGATTCGAAAACTACATCCTAGGCTATAGACTGACAGTCAAGCAAAATTGAATCCAATTATCATACAATTCTAATGAACTTTGTTTAGCTGTCAAATACTTAAACCCACGTTCATCCCTGGCTTATTTTTTATTTGTAAGGTGGTTAAGGTTTAGGCTCGAGCGAATTTGAACCTGCGACATTCAGATGAAAGTCACGCTCCGGGCTATCAATGATCACAGAACAAAAACACCATAACATATAAAGTAGTTAACACCCTCTAGCTAATATTTATTCACGCTCAAACACTTTGGGTGTGAATTTGTGAGCAAACAGATATGAAGCCACGCGGCGCGCACGCGACACGTGCTATGATAACTGATGACTTTATTGCTCACTGCTGCCTACCCTGCAGAGGGAGGGGCGTGATGATAAGTATTATCGAAAATTGTAAGTGTCTAAAGCGGTTTTGATAGTCATTATTGCGCATAAAATACTTACAGGCGTTATTGTATCTAAAGCATGTCATGTGGACATAACTCAGACACAACACATCTTCCACCCATTATTATTCTGATCAAAATAAAGAGAATCAATAAAAGTAGCAACATAAACTGATGTGATTTGGATCATATATTATTATTGTATGGAAATACAATAATAATATATGATCCAAATCACATCACTAATTTAAGAGCCACGCTCTTTTCGGTGTAGCATTCTCAATTCTGGTCTATCAAAGACCAATTCCTTCACTTCCCTATAAGACACGACGTTCGCCTTCTCTTTAATCTGTTCCATGTAAGCTCTTCTTGGTCTTCCCCTTCCTCTCTTTCCTTGTAGCTTCCCTTCTAAATGATGTGTTTAATAAATTCGTCGTGTCTTATTAAGTGTCCAATCATCTTAACCTTTACCTTTTATACGGGACACCATCCACTACACATGGGTAAGCCGACATGACGTCACATTTTAATTTAGGTATAAGTTTCTGTGTTCGTTTTCCATGATATAGAATATATTTCGTGTGTGCGTTGACTTCTGATGTGATGTCATTATAATGTATATATATGTAATCCGTGTCTGTGGTGTCCTAAATAATAAATGTTTCTTTCTTTCTTTCTTTCTTTTGACTCTCCTGTCCTCAATAACTCTCAATATTTGCCTCTTTTCCCTTACTCTTACCAAATATCGAGCACAAAATATTTTTATATAATTATGCCTCTGCCATTACAATATATTTTTGAATAATCATATACCCGAGCAATGAGAAAATAGGTAGTTATCACGTTAAATATGGACAGAGCCATCTATGTTTCTTTTTGGAAACGTAGCCTGAAACGCGGTAGCGTAGCGGTATCAGTACTGGTTGGAGGCCGAGGAAATGGATTCTGGTAGGGCTCTAGCTAGAACATCACCGATTGAGAAATTGGTCGGTGTACTGCGGAACGGAAGGCGATTGGGGCAACCACCGTTCTACACGCCCTATCTATGGAGTAATGAAGGCGATTACTCCACCGACAAGAGCGCAGCTCTTAAATAAAGAGAGAGAGAGAGCCTGAAAAGTCCATCATACGTCAAACCACCCTAAAGGTACGAACCCAAACGCGCCTCCATTGGTTAAAACAACACTCAACAGCGTGCGGGTTCGATTCCCCGTTTATTGCCGTGGGAGGCACGTGCCGGCTAGTGACTGTATAATGTGCTCGACTACCATCAATTACGGTCTAGTGGAAACACTTAACTTAAGATTGCACTTGTGTAGTTTGAACGGTTTGAAGATGGTAGTTTTATGATAGGTTTTGTTTGAACAGGTATTTGTACCAGTTACGTGCCGCGCCCGAAAATGTTCCCAAAGTGGAATAGGAAAGTTTCCAACTAGTCAAATCAGTTACTTTTTTTTGTTTTTTTTTAATCAGTTCTTTTTGTTGTTGTTTTTTTAGCTTTTTATTCAATTTTTTATGTTTTGTTTTTAATAATATGTGTGCTGTTACAATTGTAGTTGGATGGAATGTACTTGTTTATGTATTTTTATTTAATAAATAATTATTAGCGTTTATTTTTACTAAACGTCAAAACACGAAATTATTTATTATTTATTTGTACCACAGGATGGACACCGTAGACGTGATAGACCCCGGAAACGATGGCGCGATGATCTCGACAGTTATCGAAAAGACTGGATAGAGCTCGCACAGAACCGGGATACTTGGAAAGATATGGGGAGGCCTTTGCTCAGCAGTGGGATCATACAGGCTAATAATAATTATTATTATTATTTGTACACAATAAAACAGACACAAGAAAAATAGATAGTCATACATACGCGTACAAATTATTTAGAAATTACTTATACTAATATAAAACAAAATATAAACCCAACCTTATTTTTAACGTGACTTATTGTAGATTTGCGGCAGATGGCATTAACTACTTGGCCGGACAAATGGGGAGCGCTGAAGGCTCTCATCCGGTACAACGTTTAAGACAACAGGCCTGAGGGTGCCCAGTTGGGTGCGAACCTCGGCTCAGGGCGTCGTCTGAGAGGAAAAATATTTGAAAGGATTAATCGACCCAAGTGGGTCGATAGCGATAAGCGCTGATTGAGGGAAATTGTCGATCACGCCGGCGGGGTCGGTATCGGGGTCCTGAAGTATTTGGTGTCGCGAGCTGATTGGCTGCCTCTATGGCATAAACCTAACCCTACAACCCAAATTACTACGGAATTTGTATGAAAAAGCACACTGTGACACAGAGGCACAGAAGTTTTTTGTATGTTGTGTCCGGTGGGTGCTTCGAGTTTGACTTTACGTTACAGATCATAGATAGGTAATTGTTATGTCGCTGTCCTCATATAAAAAAAACATATATTTTAACCTACATGCTATAAAAAACCAACTTGCATCAACCCTCCAAGCAGGACTAATTGTAAAACAAACATTTATCTGTTTGTTTATACGGATTGTTGAGACTGCTTGTGTTTTATGGCTCGCCTCGGGTGTCGGCCATTGTTTTTTTAGAGGGAAAATGTTTCAAGTGGGTTGCAGTTAATGTTCCATACTATTAGATTTCCTATGCCAATTTAGAAGGTGTATCTTTGAACTGTAGTCATCATCATCAGCCAGAAATCGTCCACTGCTGGACGTAGGCCTCTCCCACGGCACGCCACAATGACCGATACTCTGCTACCCGCATCCAGCGTTACTTCTCATCGTGTGGATTGTGAGGTGGAATACCAGCTTCATCAACTTTGGTGTCAGGGTTACTATTGAGCTGCCAAAGGCCCCTGACATGGCTCATGTAACTACATACTTACATCGGTAAGTAGTAACCGGGACCGACGGCTTAACGTGCCTTCCGAATCACGGAACATCTTACTTTTCGGACAATCAGGTGATCAGCCTGGAATGTCCTGAAATAAAGGACAGTCTTACAAAGCGATTTCGACAATGTCTCCATCGGTAACCGAACTTGGACGTCTAACCACAGAGGCTGTCTGTAAACTAAATTTACTGAGTATTTTGTCATATTATACAGGTTGTTAGTGATATCCTAACGAAAACTTTGAAGGATGATTCAGATCATGATTTTGAGTTGATATCAAGTGGAATTTTCCAAGAATACATCCCCCTCAGTATTCCTTGTCACTAACACCCTATATATTACACATTAAAGCATTTTGGTATTTTAAGTTCACATTTACGACTTCATGGCGTAAATGACCTTCGTTTGAGCCTTAGTTTTTTTAATCTTGTCCGATATTAAGTCATAACATCATTGGAATCTCTCAATCAGGTTATCGTAATCAAACGTCTAACAATCACAGTAGAAGATCCGTGCTTCGGAAGGCACGTTAAGCCATTGGTCTGTTATAAGTAAGTAGTCGTTACATGAGCCATGTCAGGGGCCTATGACGGCGCAATAATAACCCTGACACCAGGGTTGCTGAGGTTGGTAATCCACCTCACAATCCACACGATAAAAAGTAACGCTGGATGCAGTTTCTTGTTATTTCTTCTCCTCAGCCATAACAGCTTGAGAAATGACGTAGATTCAAAAATATTGTAGCGTATGACAAGATTTTTATCAACATTTTTGTTCAGTTTCTGTTTACTAATCAAATGATAGACTTTCCTGGCTACGTTCCTTAGACACAATATAAATTGCGCGTTAAGATTTCCTTCTAATTTCATGGATAACAGACATATGCATCTTTTATCTTTGTTTTTGAGTATAAATGATGACCCTCTTTATTACACCCATTATTATTCTGATCAAAATAAAGAGAAGCAATATGGGTAGCAACATACACACACATATATACATAATATGATCTAAATATCTGCTTCTACCATTAAGTACTTGGGGCGGAAAGGTTCTAGAATGGTGACCACGTGTCGGACGACGCTCAGTGGGTAGGCCCGCTACAAGGTGGACCGACGCGCGACGATCTGGTGAAGGTCGCGGGAAGCCGCTGGATGCGGGCAGCGCAGGACCGATCGTCGTGGAGATCCTTGGGGGAGGCCTATGCCCAGCAGTGGGCGTCATACGGCTGATGATGATGACCATTAAGTACATTGTATTTTTTTGAATAATTATCATCTTAAGACCGAGATTTCTAGACACAATAGTTAAACAATGGGGTTTGGATTTATAAAGAACATTCGGTCTTAGGAGGATATGTACCCGAGTAATGAGAAAATAGGTAATTATCACGTTAAATCTCGATAGCGCCATCTGTATTATTTTTGGCGAACGTAACCTGGAAAGTGCCACATTTTAAACACTTTTCTCGTTATCTGAAACAAGTGTAACTTTAAATGTACCGTACACAATCCGTCTTGCGTCGCCTCTCAGCGGCTGGACACGTGTTAGTTCACACGTCTCTCCACGTCTACATTTGAGCTGTGATTGTGTTCACAGGGGTTGTTTGATGGTGACGAAACGACAACAAATGAAACTGTATATATACAACCACGCGCCATTTTGAAAATTCGCTTTCGGATGTGATTTTTGTTAACAAAACCTCGACATAGACACGCTAATTTCAATCTAAGTAAAAAAATATAGTTTCAATTTTACCCAGATTAAAATTAATTGATATAAATCGTATTAAGTAGGTACCTTTATTTATTATAGAATTTATAATAGGCTAGTTTCCAACTAGTCAAATCAGTTACTTTTTATTAAACGTCAAAAACGAAATTACTATGGAATTTGTATGAAAAAGCACACGGTGACGTCATAGAAAAACGTGATAAAATGTCGGACTTATTCTTACGTTATTCTTTATTCAAATTTATAAATAAGATCTTAGATTTTAGATCTGTCTTTATTTAGTAATCAAAATTTTATAATTTATCTTGAACCTAGTACACGACCCAATTCCATGTTCCTGAATTATTAGATTTATCGTGTATCACAATTTGAATTCAGAACTCTGTACTTTATTGTTGCCTTGCTTGTTACATTCCCGCGTGAACAAAACAATAATAAAGTAAGTACTTACTTAATTCTAAATTCAAATTATTTTTCTTTTTTAATTTTAATATTTTTAAGTCTAGTTCTTCGTTTATAAGTACAAATAAACGACTTATTCAGAGTTAGATGTCTTCTTAGAAAAGACATCAACGCGTTTATTCGAATAATATTTAAAATTTTAGCTGTAAATTAAAATCATTGTCAACAAAAAACATTTTCCACTAATAATTAAAACAATAGCTTTAGTTCAGGAGTGAATGAACCAAACTCACTCATTATATCCATACAAAAACCGAATGAGACTGTGTGAGTAACAGTAATAGGGTATTAGCGAT